>NC_141605.1:18849485-19114485 GCF_047967505.1 Dipteris shenzhenensis
ATATATTTACATGTTTTATATTATACTTTTAAAAAATTATGAAAGAGTGAATTTATGGTTTGTTTTGAAGGTGAGATAATATTTATATGTATATTCATCTTTTAAATTGAAAAATGTTGACTTTTCTTTAGATACTTGTTCTTCATTTCTCTCACATGCAGGTTTAGCCTCTACATCAAAACCCCTTCTTTTGCATATGTAAGCCTCTTAAACCCCATCACATTAAAATGAACACAGAAAAAGAAATTATTTATTGCTTTTCTTCGCTTCGACAGTTGGTTTAGCATAGTTTAGCATAGATTAGATTGCCTTAGAGGAGAGACAATGCTCCAAGTTGCCAATCGAAGCCATGTTCAAATTTTTCTAACTAGTTCCTAATCGTTGTCGGTCCCTTCGCTCACATGCGGTTTAACACTCATAACATGCTATTAAATAAGACCTTTTACCATTCACCAAGAAGTTCAGTGCGCAGATTGCATGAGCAGATATCAGTGGACAAATTACATATATCAGTGGATAGATTACATGTCATGGGACATATTGGAGCTTGATGATTATTGGTTATTTTTATTGCATTTGTATAAATATTTAAGCTCATTTATTGTCATAAAAAACCTTATAAAGCCTTCTATGCTATTTTTTACATTTATTGTCATATGAAGCAACGAGTATCAGTGGGCTGCATAAGTGGATATCATGTGGGCCGCATAAGTGGATATCAGTGGAATAGTTTTTAGTGGGTAGATTGCATCAGTTGGGTATCAGTGCAAAGATATCAATGGATGGACATATTACATGTCATCACGAAGATTGTTGTACTTTACTTGTATGTATCTAAATTCTTCATTATCTTTTTTTGTAGGATTATGGAGCAATCAACTAATGTGAGGTCTATCCTAAATGACTCTGAGATCAGAGCATGGGTCTCTAATGTCACTTTGAATTTGAAAGGAAAGGAATATAGCCCCAATGGCTTTAGTAGGTGGACTCGATATCACATGGGCAAAAGAGCTTGGTTCCTTCATCAAAAGGAAAAGAGAATCTTTCTACTTATGTCAAAAAGGGAGTTCAATGATGTTGAAGATCCATGGGATGCTACTTTCTTCAAAAAAGATATGACTTCAAGCCTTGTAGTAGGCATAATGATAGAGCCAAAAGAGACTTTTATGGATATTTTTACAAAGAGTTCAGATCCTGAAGTTGGCGGTCTTCATATTGTTGTGTGAAGGAGAGAATCAAAGACCTTTGTGATGCCTCCTCCTCAACCATCAAAGTTTCCAGAGCTGCAAAGTGCATTGGAGGCTCTTGCATATACTTGGGAGCAATTTCCTAGTGTGGTGGCAAAAAGGATGCATGCAAACATAATGTTTGAGTACTTTCAGGATGCACAATATGCTCCTCATATTCAAGGATCTTCAAATGAAGGAGATCAAAAAGCTCAGACTTCGATGCAGGGACAAGAAGAACACCCACACTGTCACAAACGTGTAGAACATGAGCGCAAACTTCTAGAGCAAGAAATGGTGGATGTAACTAAGGATGATGAAACACAAGCCTTGAGTGCACGGGAATTTAAAAAAATTGAAGAAGATCAAGGTCGATCCACTGCAGTTATGCTAGAAGCTCTTGCTAGCAAACCACAATGTGAAATGCAAAAGGCTGGTACTGCAAGAGCCACGGTTCCAAGCAGTAAAAAAAGGCATCGTCCCACTATAGAGAGAGATAATGTGGATGAAAAACAGTTAAAAGAAGAGAAATATGAAGAAGACTCAGAACCTGAGGCTGAAGATGATCAAGATGAACTCACATCAATCAAAAATCTTAATCTGCATCTTAATGAAGCAGTTACAGATGATGATGTGGGATATATATGGGGTCAAAGGACGTGGTTTGTGAATGCCAAAGATGTGGAAGTTGCAGCTGTCTTTACTAATAGCTGAAGCCTTGATATATCCTATGCACTGCAAATATACGAGGCTTTGAGAGATGGTAAGAAACCTGTGGCAAGCAATGTGGTCCTGCGCCCAATAATGTTTTGTCCAATCAAAAATAGTTTTCTGGATCAAATAACATTTACAGGGCCTACACATTTCAAGGAAACCTTCAGTCGATTCTTTAAAGACACTAGATTAAAAATATTCCACATGAACAAGGCAAAGAGGCACAAGGTGAGAATATGCTAAAGGAAGCAAAGAAGGAATTCCTCCTTCATTGCAAATTCCAGCCCATTGATGGTCAACATTGGGCTTATGCTTGTAATCAGATCGCAAAGGAAGCAAAGGAGGTCAAAAGACTCACTTTAGAACAATTTGCAAAGATAAGTTCATTCCATTATTATCCTGCAACAATCTGTATATTCAAGCATGGGATCAAGTATTTGATTGAGTCTGAAAGACTTAATCATTATGTCCATGGAAAGCGTAAGATATCCTCAACATGAGAGGTCTTATAGAAGGCAAGGGTTATATGGACAAAATTTGGTTCTCCAAATTCTGATTTGAAGCGAAAGGTCACAAAAGCAGACGTCGACACACTCACGAACTTCTATACTTCTTTGAGTGCAGTTGTGCCTAGGGAAACTCAAGAGTGAGAAGAAAATATGACAAGCCTCAAGGTGGTGAGGGACAGATATGCCGACTACACTTCTATCATATTTTGTCCTGTTGAAGTGTTCAATGAGATGCTTGAAACGTGCATTGCTTGTGAGCATGGACAGTTGACCTATGAAGCTCCTTTGTTTATCTCCAGAAAGTCAAAGGTAATGGATAATAAGGAGTTGACAGCAAGGATGTGGAGGCCTATAAAGTACTTACCTGATAAGTATGCATCCATGGCAACACAAATTTTAAAGAAAGAATGGTTTTTTGGAAAAAAAGACAAAGACCACTGCAAGGAAGAATGCATCAATGTACAGGTGAGGCGTGATGCAGTGCATAGTGCCATTAAGTATTTGCTGTCAGAGAAACAAATTCCACTTACTCATTGTAACATTGACTATAATGTGGTCAAGCATATAGCTTCTTTGTCAACACCCAAGGTAAAGCTATGTGCAAACAGGTGGATTAAAAAGGATGAAGATGGGTTAGAAATAGTAACCTCTTATATGAGAAAAGAAATCCCACAACAGGTGGTTGCATATGTGGAAAGATTAATCAGCGAGATAAGGATGCCGACAGATATGCACCAAAGCTTTCAATTCAATGTAGAGGTTGCGGCAGAGTCTGGAAAGATTGTGAACTTCAGGGGAGTCTCAGAAGATGACTTCATCAAGAATGAGTCAGCATGGGATAAGCCACAACTATTCTTTATCAATGAAGTTTGTAGCGATGATATCCATAACTTCATTGATAGAATAGTATATACCACCATTAGCAAAGTGGCAATTTGCAACATTGTCATTTTTGTTGATAAAAAAGACAAAGAAGCCATGCAGGTTACTCTAGAGCGAGCATATTCATCAAATTTGAAGATCTATAGTGGTGTTTATGCAGCAAAGAGAGGCAAGAGAGAATGTGGCATAGCAATTCAATCTCTTGAATCATTCTTTTTGTGTATGCAGAGTCCCAACCCTGATCACTCATTACAAAAGAATATAAGAGGGAATTCAAATAATTTGATATTGATGCTGGAAGAGCAAGATATTCCCAGGTTCATACATTATCAAAAAAACAACTATGGAAGTCCTGCAAAAAGTGGGAGTCTCTTGCTGACCATGATGGAGAATTTGCTACCGGCAGGTTGGGAGGTCACCTTGTGCAGGATGGGATATTTATTTGAGGATCTCCTCAGAAAAGGCAACTCCATAAATATTATTGAAAATAAGCATTTCATGGCTTATTTTCAGCTTCAAGCAGATCTAACCACAGTCTATGAAAAAGAGATAGACCACAAGGACACTGATGACATGGATGATTACCTTGAAGATCATAATGTCCCAGTTGATGATGATGAAAAGATGGACTTACATGACCCGTTCAGAGAGAGGTTGGTGGATGAAGACAAACATGATGATGCCTTCTTTGATAATTATGGCTCGCAGGGTTATGAAAAAAGGCCACTACGACAATACTTAGCGGTATGAACTCTCTATTTCTCAACTAAATACAATTTTTTAAATAAGATTTAAATTTAAATATAATGAATCTACTCTCTTATATTTGTTAAAAGGCAATAGAGGGAGAAGAAATGGATGAAGTCAATATGGAGGCACTCCCTTCTACTTCAGCAATGCAACCACCTCTAAATTTGATTGAAGAATCCCATGAGGACAAGAGCTTTACAGACACCATGGAAAAGCAGAATGACCACAAACATAAAATACAAGCTATGACAGAGACCCATTCTTTAAATTTAGCTACATTGGATAAAATGGAGAGCTCATTTGAAGTTAGGATCATTTTGAAACGAGAACCTCAGTATTTGAGCTTTGGTAGAGAGGAGGTTTCAATCCTCTCCAATCCTTAAAAAGAGGTTAATGACAATGTTATCCTGGCCATTCTCAGGTAACGTTTGTTTATTTGTTGCTACTTCAATGAGCTAACATTTATTTATTTGTTTACAGTGTAGTTATATATCAGTTTCCTAGTGCAGAATGAAAATCAATTCTATGAGCTAACGTTTGTTTATTTCTTGGTGCAGTGTAGTTATTTCTCATCTTCCTAGTGCAGTGCAGCATCGTGTCTACATGCTCGATGCTCTCCTTTCTTCTATTCTTAGCTCTCCTCAAAAGACTATAGAAGATGTTTGTACCTGTAGTAAGCCCTTTGAATTTAGATGGGATGCGAGTCTCCTTTATGCCTTATCATGAGGAGTAAGTATCAACTCTAACCTTATTTTTACTATTTCTTTGGCAAGTTTGTGTAAAACAATAATCATTTTTATTATGGTCGTGTAGTTCACATTGGAGTTTGATCACCTGGGACCTTGAACTCAATCGATTGTGGTTTGTGAATTCAATGGAAGGCTATCATGCCAACTCCCTAAGGTAATTATTCTCTTAATATTTTTGTTACTTTCTTATTTTGTATCTTATGATCATGACATATTAATATATTTAATATGTCATGATGGACAGTGCTGCATATCGACTAGTATCTGCTATCAGAAGAACCACGGAGCAACAAGACCAAGTAGAATTCAAAAGATGTCTACCAGTGGAGAAAAAAGATGGGCACAGTTGTGGGTGGAGAGTTGCCTACAACTGCATGTTGTTTCTTAGAGAGATTTTTGATTTGGAGTTACCAGTCAAAATGGAATCATATACAGAAGCCGATCTGCTAGCATTTCAGGCTGAGAGTATTCAGTGTCTAATTGCTACCATTGGGAAATATGACTACATTGCAGCATGTATAAAACCTTATCTTTATACTTGTATGCTTGTTCAAGCCTTTAATTGGGATGTGTAAATCTCATAACTTTTTTATATTTTCCTCCAAGAGGAGGAGACTGAGTCTAATGAAAGCATGCTATCTTTATACTTCTATGATTATTTAAACCTTTATTTTTATTTGGGATGTGTAAATCTCATAACTTTTTAAATTTTTCCTCCAAGAGGAGGAGAGACTCACGCTAATGAAAGCATGTATGAAACCTTACTTTTTAAATTTTTGCTCCAAGAGGAGGAGAGACTCACTCTAATGAAAGCATGTATGAAACTTTATCTGCTTGTTTAAGCCTTTATTTGGGATGTGTACATTGCATAACTTTTTTATATTTTTATAGCAGAAGGAGGATGTAGAAGACATAGCAAGTGAAGAAGAATACGATGTAGAATACCCTCTCAATAAGATGAGTCATGAAAATATGAATCTATTGGAGTAGATTGGAAGTTCATTCACCGCTATGTTGTTAATTCGACAACAACCTCAATTTTTTGAATTTCGTGAAGAAGAGATTTCAATCCTCTTGTATCCTAAGAAAGAGGTTAATGTCAAAGTCATTACAACCATCCTCAGGTTTGATGCAGCCTTTTCCTTGGCTTTATACTTTGCTTATTTTGATTAAACCCAAGAAGCTAATACTTTTCTTTTAATATAGTAATGTTATAGCAAATTTTCCGCAAAATATACAAAGCGTTTCATATATGCTCGATCCTCGTATTTCGGAAGTGCTTAGCAACAAAGAAGAAACCATAGAGGATGTTTGCAAGTGGTTGAAGCACGTTCCTATGAATGATGCACGAGTTATTTTTACAGCATATTATGAGAAGTAAGCATCAAACCCTATTTGTTTTTTCTATTGCATTGCTAGAATTATCTCAAACACAGTAATTATTCTTTATTGATAGTGCAGCTCACATTGGAGTCTGGTAGTCATGGACATCTTTGCTAGAAAGTAGTTCTTTGCCAACTCAATGTCATTTGTCCATGGCACTATGTTAGAGTAAGTATAGACTACACTTGTTGTCACTTCTTGACATGTAGATTGATATGCAATGCGCATATTCACTGTTGTTATATGTTTTGATGTGCAGATCAGCTTGAAAGTTAGTAGGTGCTATAGACACAATAATGCGGCAATGTGACTTGGCACAACAAATAGAGTATATAACATGTCAGGTATCACATCAAGAGAATAGCCACATCTATAATTGTGGATGGAGGGTGGGCTACAATTGATTTTTGGTACTTGGTCAAATTTTTGAGATACAAAATGACACCACACTATCAACATATATGGATTTGCATCTCTATGCATTTATAACATGTACCATTCAAGCAATCATTAAGGGCGACATTATGGACCCTCCCACAAGGCAAATAGATAATGGCTCAGAGGAGTGCGAAATGAATGCCATCAAAGAGTCAAAGGGGATAGAAGACCTCAACTCTACAAACATGGCTTCATTGGAAGAATTGGGAAGCTCTTTTAATGTTAGGGTTATGATTCAACATAGACATCAGTATCTTGAATTTGGGGGAGAGGAGATTTCAATCCTCTCTAGAGCTTCAAATGAGGCCAATAACAACATTATGATGGCCATTCTCAAGTTTGATACAGACTTTTTCTCTGCTTGATAATTCAATATTTTGATTAAATCTAATAAGCTAATATTCATTTACTTGTTAGTGCAGTATAGTAATTTATGATTTGGTAGAGCCGTACAAAACCGTGTGTATATGTTGAATTTCCTCCTTTCTCCTATACTCAACGATAGCAGAAAGACAATAGCTGATGTTTGTAAATGGTTACAGTCTTTACATTTACATGGCGAGCGAGTCCTGTTTATGGCATATCACGAGATGTAAGTATCATGGAAACCTTTATTTTCATCTTATATTGGCAACATTGTGTTAAATAATAATGGTTCTTAATTATTCGTGTAGGGAACATTGGAGTCTGGTGGTTTGGGACCTTGAAGACAACTATTGTTGGTTTGTTAACTCGATTGCAGGCTTTCATGGCTCAGTGCAAATGTAAGTATTCTATTAATCTATTTTTACTTCTATATTATGTACCTTATGTAATAGACACACTAAGTTTTTTTAATATGTCATGATGAGCAGGTCGATTGAGAAGTTGGTATCTGCTATCAGAGAAACAAGACAGTACAAAGACTCGCTAGACTTCCAAAAGCATTTAGTAGTAGAGCAGGAAGATGGGCATAGTTGTGGGTGGAGAGTTGCCTACAACTGCATGTTGATTTTCAAAGAAAATTTCTCACTTAAGCCACAGATCTCATCGGAAGACTCTTTGGAGCTCAAGTATTCAGAGAAGGATATATAATTGTTTAGGGCTGAAATCATTCGAGACCTAATTGCTGCCATTAGAATACAACGTGCAACTGAAGCAATATTAGAGCTTGCATTTAAGGAAGAGGAGACTGAGTCTACTGTGAAAGCACTGCACACTACAAAAGAAGTAGAGACTCAGTGTACACCTACAGCACCACAGCCTCCACTAGAAGCATCAGAAGAGTTGCCACAGCCTCCGCTTGCATTTAAGGAAGAGGATACTAAGTCTACTCTAAAAGCACTACATACTATAGAAGAAGTAGAGACTGAGTGTACATCTAGAGTACCACAGCCTCCATTGGAAGCATCAGAAGAGTTGCCAAAGTCTCCACTAGAAGCATCAGAAGAGTTGTGATGCATGTATGATGTTGTGTTTGTATATATGCATGAGGAGCATATTCTCATGATGTTGTTTACTCCATGAATATTATGGTTGACATTTATTTGTTGCAATGTATGAATCATGATGTAGTTTTTGTTGATTATACACCAATTTTTGACTTATTACTTAAGTGGCATTTAGTCATGATATTTATATATTTATTTCATGCACACAATTTTATGATATGAATGTGTGATGATGTGATTATTAGGAAATATAACCTTCTGTGATGATAATTTTGATATGAATATGTGATGATGTAATATTTGTAATATATTTCATGGCAAAGTATCAATTCCCAATGCTCCACTCACTTAAAGTACAACATTCCCAATGCTCTGCAAAATTTTATTCAGTTGGACAATCTCCACTCACTTAAAGTAGAGCATTTCCAATGCTTCTCTCACTTTATTCCAACCCTTATCCTTATCATAGCGAACACATCGTGCCTTAGTGCACTTGTATTCTTCCATCGTAGTCCTTCCACAAACACTCTCTTATTTCTTACATCCTAGTCCTTCTGATTAACTTGTATTCATCTTTCACTTTACGTCTTCCCTCATTTTCTATCACTCTTGAAGGAGGGGTAGCTCACTGTGCATCCCTTGCTATCGCTCCCTCACTCTCCTTCTCCCACTTTCCCTCTAAGACAATGACTACTTACTATTGGACTTCATTTACTGAACTCATATTCTATCTTAGATCTCTTTTGTATGGACCAATGAAGGGAAAATCATTCGAGGAGGATATGTTATGCACATGGTTGCTTGATTTGAACTCAGCAGAAGAGGTGAATATCCTTAGCTTTCTTTTTTGCTTCTTTTAATCACGTACTTCTTGTGCGAACGAGTTAAATTTTCGTACAGGATATGGCGGTGGCTAGAAGCTATATTGAAAAAAATGGTGAAGATGAGGAAAGCCAAGAGAGAAAAGAAGAGTTGTTGAATGCTTACAAGTCGGCAGAAGATTCGAAACAAGTTGTGAGAAGAGTCTGTGAGGAGATTTGTGATGCCAGCCCTGGTTACGCATGGCCTGCAAGTTTAAAGTCTGCTTGTTCTCATGAAGCCAATGCCATAGTAGGCACTTTCAAGGACATATGCTCTCTCTAATGACTTAATAGTCAAGTGATGTAAATTTAATTCCATAGAAATTTAAAGTAACTGTGAAATTTAATTCCATAGACTTATGTGTTTTCTAAAGTAACTGTAATAGACAAGAAATGAAACTATAGTTCCATAAGGCATTTTTAGTTCTCTAATGTAAAGTTGTAATAGACAAGAGAGACAAAGATGACATCTTCTAGGCTGAGCTAATGGAAGGTGTTTTTTAACACCATATGGCTTTGAGTTATATGATCTACTTCTTGTACAAATGTGTCATGCTTTTTTTTAAATCTACTCTAGTTTTTTTTCTAATTTGAGTTTTAAAAACCTTACTTTTTGTCTCTTTTAACAACATGAAGTCCTCTTTTTTTAATGTACTCTAGTTTTAATAACATGTCACATCATTTTTTCTAATTTGATTTTTTAAAATCTTACTTTTTGACTCAAAGTTTTGTTTTATAAGAGCCTCTTTTTTTTAAATGCTTTATCCAAAATTATCTCACAAAATGAATTTGGACAGTGCACTAGTCCAAAATTAATGAAATAGGTGTTATATGCATCAGACTCCTTCAACAGAAATGATACTTGCCCCTCCTCCTCAGATGTAGTACTTTCTTCTTCAGTCTCACTCTCTAACTCCTCTTCCATGCTTGTTTCTTCTAGTTCTTCTTCTATTTCTTGTATGCTGCTCATATCAAACTTCTTGGCCTTTCCCTTCATATTATGCATTGTAATTGTACCCATCTTCTAGTTTTTATTGCTCCCACCTCTCTGAGCCAAGGTCTTTCCAAAATCAGTGGGTATGCTCCCAAACTAATAGGCATAATGTGGCAATTAATGCAACATGATACTCCAAAAGCATCCACTACTACTCCTGTGCATATACCTAGACACTTCACCTTCACATGGTTTGCTAATCAAAGCCTAAAATCTAAATGTGCATTCAATTTTAGCCCCAACTTCTCCATACATGCCTGAGTCATGACACTTATCTATGCACTACCATCAACATATGCCTCCACACTACAAGGCATAAATTTGGAAGATCTTCCACGAACACTCATACCTCCACACTACAAGGCATAAATTTGGAAGATCTTCCACGGACATCATCTCCATTTCTCCTCTCGTAGGCTCCTGCTCATTACTTTTTCTGGGATTAGCCAACTTCCATTCTCTCTTGACCTTCGGGCACAAACTAAGTAACTGTGCAAAAGTTATATTGGCTGTCCTCCCCTTCAAATCATTCATCAGTGTATTCCTCCTGACCTTGACCAATGTGCAAATCTGAAGTTTTATAATGTTTCTTGGGCCTTCAACTTTTCTTTTTAGGAGACTGAGGGCTGAGATCAAACTCCACATGCTTCCCTTTTTTTGGAGAGGGTCCATTTTCTCCTATTGCACTCCTTGTTCTCTTTGCAACTGGCATGATCTTCGGAATAGTCTCCACCATAATTAGGCTAATTGATTTCCCTTTTCCCTTATCTTCCCATTTGACTCCATTGGTAGAGTGCTAATTCAAATCATGTCCCCTCTCCACAGTTCTAGCACTTCACATTGCTCATGTATCCCCGACTGAATTTCCTTCACTCCCAGCCTATACATCTCTCCTGTTATTTTGCACACCTTGGCCTCTTCCTCTTCCTGCAGTCTCCATCCAATTTAGGATGAGTGACTTCATAAGCTCTATAGCATCATGCAATTCCTTTTTTAGGTAGTCATCCTGCATAGGAATAGACACTAGCTCTCTCTGCATAAGTTTTTATTACTTCTAGACTTCCAATTAGATTCGTAGGCTCTTCTTGCATGCCAAGCTACTTCAGTCTTTGGATTTTCCATTCCTTCTCCCTAGCCACTCTAACAGCATCTTCAAACTATCCAGATTTTTCAACTCCACTATCAATCTGAGTGTAAGCTTCAAGCCAGCTATAAAATGATCATGCTTGATCATTTGAGGTGGTACCTCTGGAACAAGAGTTTGACACCATAAAGTCCATAACCTCCCAAACTGGATTTTATCCAAATCAAGTCTAAAAGTATATGTAAAAATGTGATTTGATTTGGATAATGTCCCTAATGAAAAAGATCCAATGGATGTGATGAAAAGAGGAGGTAGGTCAATCTAAGCCCTTGATCTAGATAAAGATCCAAGGGAGTAGATGAGTACAAAAAGTGCTCCAATCTGGGACCTAGATTGGCAAGGGGATCAAGGGAGTAGGCTAGCACACAAGGCACTTAAATCCAAGCCATCCAAACAAGCACTTTAATTCCGTCGATTGATCTTGGAATGTTGATCTCCACCATCCAAAATTCGCTTGCATCCTAGCCCTCTAAACAAGCACTTCCACCCTAGCCATTGATCTTAGATTTAGATCTAGGGTCCACATTGAAATTTCCTTCTCCCTCTTAATTAGGCCTCCCTAAATTCAAATTGTGCAACTTGGAGCCTGCTAAAGGCCATCCACCATCCACCAAAGACATCCTAGGCCTTTGATCTATTCAGCATCCACCTCCATCCAAAGGCCAAATTTGTCATATTTCAAAGTAAAGGTACCCATGTCAGCTGATTCATTTCTATGGGGCCCTTAGCCCATGGGTTACCATAGTACATTCACTTCTGACCATGTGGAGGATTTGTACATTGACAAGTCCGAAATTAATGAAATAAGTCTTGAGTCTAGAATCTAGACAAGTTACAACTTATATACTTCATGCAAAAAATGAAAATCATCTATTTTTCCAAAGCTAGGTGTACAATGTCACATGCAACTAACTTACTCTTCACCTAATAGTATGTAAATGCTAATCTTCCAATTAGTATCTAAGTACGATTGGATTACAACTAGAAAAAGCAAGCCCACCATGGCAGCACTAGATACATTTTTTAACTTAGAAGGACTAACAAGACTTACAAATTTCTTTGTAGCTTTGTTTATCCTCTTTCTTATGTTTTTTGTCTTTCCCAAGACTCCACAATATTCTAGGAATCTTGATTCTGTGAATAGTACGAGTGGGGCATTGGTTTATATAACATTAACAACACCACTTGGTGTAGTGAAACACCAATCAATGTAAAAAGAATTGGGTAGTATTATGGAGTATTGTGTGGTGTTTTGTCATAATACCAGGTGGTGTATCGATACACCACTCAGGAACCCCGGCTGGAGCTAGCGATCCAAGATAAAATTCTCTACTAGGCATTTTAAAACACCCAGGGATAATTTAAAAACGTTCAAAATGTTTTAATACCACCACAAATCCCTTGGTTTAAGACCTATGCAAAGTTTGAGCCCAATCTGGCACATGGACATGAAAATCCTATTGACCCATTGTAGAAGAGTGTGGGGTAGAAGAGATGTATTATGGCACAGAGAGTGAGAGCACAAGTGAGTCCAATCTGGCACATGGACATGAAAATCCTATTGACCCATTGTAGAAGAGTGTGGGGTAGAAAAAATGCATCCATGTATTAGAATGAAGGAATGACCTCCATTTTATAAAAAGAGAGGATGGTGTAGGCACCTTCCCTGTATTAGTTGCAATCAGCCCCTACATCAATGGGACTACCCTAAAAGGAACCTCCCATGTGGGGGTGTTTGGCTGACATCATCACTAAGGTCACACACTAGACACATCATAGCACTAGATGTGCTTCTACAACATACACACACACACATGTGACTCACCTAGATGCACACATGCACCATAGAGAAAGCCCTTGACCATACTTATCCCAACATACCCTCGGTCAAGGGTTTGCCTCTTGCGATGTCAAGGATACATCTAGTCTCATAGTTTCTCATGCCATCTCATGGTGGTCACACATGGCCATATCATGGTGGTCAAGGATAAAATGATAGCAAAGGTGCCCAAGGGTCAAGGTTTACAAAAAATGGGATAGACCAAACACATATCACATGGCCTACATCATATGGTGATGAGGTGATTTACGAAAGACAAAACACATAGAATTCTTTTTGGAGTACTACTCCAGGCAAAGAACCTCAAAATTTGACCAAGTGATGATAAACAAAAATTCAAAGACAAGTTGCTCAAAAGGCAAAGTCCTTTTCTTCTACCACAAAGTTGGATGCTTCATTTGCTGATGGAGTTCTTTCTTCAACCAGATTTGTCATTGTCCTCTTTTTCTCATTGCAAAACTTTTCAGAGTGATTATTCTTGCCACAATATGAGCAAGGTTTGATTCTATAACAATCCTTCTCAAGGTGATTGTTTTTCCCATAGTGTTTACAAGCCTTGTACCTGCTCTTTGAAAACTTCGTGCTGCAAGTGCCTCTATATGCATTTTGCCCATTCTTGAAGTGTTCTTTATTTCGTCTTCTTGTAAGGCACCTTCTAATGAGGGTTGAGGAAGATTCTTCAAAGTAGTAACCACATAGTCAAAATCCTGAGGCATGCTCTTTAAAAGCACTGCCATAGCATCATCCTTAGTGACAGAAGAATTAATTGAAGCTATTTGTGTCATAATACTCCTCATAGTGTTGACATGGGCAACAACGTTGTCTCCCTCCATTTTAAGTTCAAAGAAATTAATTTTTAGATTTAATTTTGAGGTATGGTATACCTTGTACTACACCAAGGATATAAGGTAAGCACCATTGAATGAACTTTTGATTCTCCTCAACCTTGAAGCTATAATGATACTTGCTAGGATTTCGAGGCCATCATCCAAAACGAATTGAATTAGGAGAGACCTTGAAAACCTCTTCAATAGCTCCATCAATTGCCCTTTTCACATCATTTGGTGATCTCTTAATGAGAGAAGAGATATATTTTTTGAAAAAGTTTAGTAAAAGTATATGCATGACATCAAAAACAAGATCCAAGGAAATATTGAAGCCATACAAGTCATACAACCTCCAAAGAATTTGACTCTCCTAATAATCTTGCATCTCGTAAAATAGCCTCTTTGTTATGTCGAGTGTACACCCTCTTTGACAAGGACAATGCATGTGCCATTTCAGAGACTGATCTTTTAGGAGGAGGATATCATTGTTGATATCTATTTCCATCATAGATATATCATCCTATGAACCTTGTATTTGAAGTGTTCAAGGTAGTTTGTGATTTGTCCCTATGACAAAAAGCTTGACCACCATCTTTGAGAAGACCGACTTTACATTGTGGGGGATGATCTCCAGTAACCATCATGAGTATTCCATGAGCCTTATAATTTTTTGACATGGCTATACCGTTGACCATGATGGATTTGTCTAGGTAATTATAATAGAGCTCTATCCCCTCAATGAATAGGGTTTCCAACTCAGCAATCAAGGGTCTTAAATCATCAAAAATTTCTAATAAGCTTCTTGCAACTAAAAGGTATAAAGATAACAGGTAACACCTCAATAATAGATCTCTTTCCACTATTTAAAATGAGGACTTCAACCACACCACAATCCTTTTGGGTCATAAAGATGCTTGAAAGCCATCAAAGTGGACACAAAAAGCAAAATTTCTAAGATCACCCTGCCAAAAAAAATAAGATACTTCAAATGAAATTGTTGATATTCTCTGCATTTCATACCATCCCAAAACTCCTTTATATGTTCTGGTTGGTCATTCTATCCGAGTTCTATCCTTTCTCTAACCATCGCTCTTGATTATGCCATATTGATAGTTGTTGATGCAGAGGAACATAATCAAACACAATCATGTCTTTTCTCATGATATTACATTGTGGACATTTCTCAGAGCATTCTAAGCAATCACGTTTGAGCTTCTTTTTTATTCCAGCATTTGCCTCACACAAGCAATAAATGACCTTTCCTGTGTATCTATCTTCATCATAGGTTGAAATACGTTAGGACCATGTGCATTATCTTTGCTACTAGTGCACATTCTAAAGCATTGTGATTGAACCATACCAAGTCCCATGTACAAGTTTTTTAATTGATCCCAGCATGTTGGAACTCGCATTCCATCGAGATCACCATCCCATGGTGGAAGTTGGACTAGCAATGAACTAAGGATTTGTGTTTTGTTTGTGGTGTTTCTTTTTCCAACCCTTTTTCCTCCCATGTCTCCAAATAGTAGTTGATGTGAAGAGAGTGGGAGAGAAGTAATGAGTCTCACTTGCATCTTTCTCACATACACAATGGGGGAATGCACACAAAGGTGGAGGCTGAAAATAGTTTTCCTCTTCTTAGTTGTGAAAGCCAAAAGAACTCTCTCTTAGTACAAAAGAAATAGGTGAACCCTATATGTGGGTCTCAAACCAAACTCAGCTAACCTAGGTGGCATATTAGCTAAGCCACTAACTAGAGTACATAAAGATAGCTGTCATCCAGCTATTATTCATGGGAAGTGTACCAACCGCATCTACAGCTAACAAGTCGGTGACATAAATGCACAACAGTCACCCTGGCATATCATGAGTGGAGCTCGATATATCAACATTCCCCCTCGAGCTCAATCCCAATTCCTGGACTTGCGTAGCTTCTCTGCACCTAATGCCTTTGTGAATATGTCAGCTACCTGATCCTCTGTGCTGACATAAACCAGATTAATAAAACCTACTAGAGCCTTCTCCCACACACAGTGATAATGCACCTCAATGTGCTTTGTTCTAGCATGATAGACTGGGTTATTTGCCAAGTGTATACTGCTCATGTTGTCACAATAAATGACAACTGGCCCATCTCTAGACTAATGCATATCATAAAGTAGCTTATGCAACCAAGCTGCCTTACATGCAGCCATTGCTGCACCCCTGTACTTAGCCTTTGTGCTCGACAAGGCAATTGTAGGCTGTTTCTTGTTGCTCCAAGTGACTACAACACTCCCAAAAGAGAACACATATCCACTGGTAGATCGTCTATCAGAAATACTACCAGCCCAATCAGCATCAGTGTATCCATGCAACTGTATCTGAACCCCATTCTCATAAAATAGTCCATACTACAATGTGGACTTCACATACCTCAGTATGCATCTAGCCACATCCAAATGTGATTTCCTTGGAGCATGCATAAACTGACTTACCAACCCAATAGCATAGCTCAAATCTAGCCTGGTAATAGTCATATAAATCAAACTTCCTACTATGTGTCTGTACATAGTAGGGTCTTCCAGAAGCTCACCTGCATCTGTGCTCAACTTCACATTCTGCTCCAAAGGAACTGAAATAGCCTTACAGCCTATCATCCCATATTTAAACAACATGTCCAATCCATACTGCCTCTGTAAGAGCCATATCCCACTTGTGGATCTAATCAGTTCAATGCCCAAGAAATAACACAGCTCTCCCAAATCCTTCATCTCAAACTTCTGCTTCAATAGCATTTTCACAAAGTGAGAAATCTATCTTGGAAATCTGAAAGCCAATAGTGACAAGATACTATCCTATCTTGTCAGACCATGCTCTGGGTGCTTGCTTCAAGTCATACAAGGCTTTCTTCAACCTACAAAGAAACTTAGGATGAACAACATGCACATAACCTGGTGGCTGCTCCATATAGACCTCTTCTTGCAAATCGCCATGCAAGAAAGCATTCTTTACATCCATATGATGTAAATACCATCCCTTTGATGCATCCATAGCAATGAATGCTCTTACGGTTGCCATCCTTGCAACCAGACTGAATGTTTCTTCATAATCAATGCCATATATCTGTGCATACCCCTTGACAACTAATCTTGCCTTGTATTTGCTCACAGAACCATCTCCATTGTGCTTCACCTTATACACCCACTTGCAGCCAATTGCATTCTTGTCTTTAGGCAAAGGCACCAATTCCCATGTAGCATTTGCTTCCAAGGCATCCATTTCTTCATCCATGGCTTTCTCCCATTTTTCTTTTCCCATGGCTTGCTCAAAAGAAGTGGGTTCTGGTTCTTGTATCACTTTGACCATATAGGCATAGTGAATGGCTGTAAATCCATCATATTTCAACCTATCCATAGGATACTTAACCCTAGTAGAACTGCACAAAATAGGCTCACTACCAGGTGCTCTCAAAACATCCCTTGTCTTGCTTACTCTAGGTGTAACAATGAAAGGAATACCCAACTCATCATCAAGGCTCTGTTCTGAGCCATTGGATTCACCATCCACATAAGAGTGACCTGCATTCACATCAACCATGGGCTGATCTACTTTCTCTTTTCCTTTTCGTGATACTTGTATACCACTATCTGCATTGCTTTGAGGAGATTCTCCTAATCTCAATTTGCCTGTCCATGGCAAAGTATGTGAACCACTGCTAGAGGACACTATAGGTCTACTAATATTTTGTGATTGCTGCTGTGAATTCTCTGCAGCATTACCATTTTGTGCATCTACATCATCAATCACATTTACTATTTTATACCAGCTGCTCATCTCATAAAAAACAACATCTCTGCTCACTATAAACTTACGAGTAGAAGGGTTATAGCATCTATACCCTTTCTGCTGTAGAGAATAACCAATAAAGATGCACTTCTCAGCTTTTGGATCCAACTTAGATCTCAACTCATCTGGCACATGAACATAGGCAATGCAACCAAAAACTTTCAAATGAGAAATATTTGGTTTCCTACTAGTATACCTCTCTTCTGACATCATGGCATGTATTGGTGCAGTGGGAGTCCTATTGAGAGTTCACGCTCAACATCATGTGATCATGTGTGCATAGCACCATCACGTGATCATATGTGCATAACACTAACCTTATAGAGTGCTATAAAGGAAAGGGTTAGATCCCCTAACCCTAACCCTAAAAGGGTTTGTATATATTCTATTTTTTCAACTAAATCTAGTGTACAGTTAGTCATTTGTGGTGTGCTCTCTAGCTATGCCCTCTCTCCTCTCCCCTCTTCATATTTTGTCATGGTATCAGAGCTCCCTTGCCTTCCGCTGAGGCATTGCGATCCTTGAGAGTGTGAGAGAGATTGTGAGATTGAGAGTTCTCTTGAGTGTTCTCCGTGAGAGTCCACTTTCGGTGAGAGATCTTCATCTATCCTTTGTGAGAAATTTCCATCCATTTGAAAGAAAATTGCCGTCTATCCATTTTGAGAGAGATTTTGAGTGTTCATTCTTGTGAGAAAGAGATTCTTTATGAGGAATCTCCATTGAGTGAGAGAGATCTACTTTGTGAGAGGTTCATAAGTGCTTTCTTCTCTGAGAGATAGGAAGAGATCTCATCAACAAAGCAACTCTACAACTTACAGAGCTCCTACAACAGCTCAAGGGCCGAAAGGTTCTCTTGGTCTCCACCTCTACCTAAGGCTCAAATTTGCACCTCCTACAACGCCTTCAGCAAACAAGTCCAAGGATCCAAATGAAGGGTCTTCAATGGACTACAGCATGAGCTCATGAGCAAAGGTGGTGCCACTCATCCCAGCTAGGCCTTCATTGTCTTGCTGTAATTTGATGGGCAACCTCTCCAACCAGCAAGCCCAAGCGCCCATCGATGCCCTTGCTTCCATAGTCACACCAAAGCTCTAAGTTTCTAAGGTCATGCATCTCAATAGGCGTAGCCCATAACAACCTCGCAGCTAGCATGATAGGAAACTCCTTCAATCCGCACCAATGCTAAGCTCCAAAGAGCCTCGACTATAGGCTCCAATGCCATCAATTCTTCTACCTCTGAGGCGGTGCATCTACTCCTAGCCAACGCTAAATGAGCGCTCAGCCAACACCAAACGAGCTTAGCTAACGACCAAGAGCCACTCCAGCTACCGCCATTAGCTCCAAAACCTTCTTGGAGCATGCAACGCATGGTCGACTGACTTCCAACGGCTCAAAACGACCTTCTACAAGCTTCTTTGATGGATGACTTGCAAGCAACGGGCTATAGCGCCAGCTCCAAGGAGTCCATGATGCCTATCCAAGCAGCAAAAAACAAAGCATCGCCTCCAACACCTCTGTCGATAGCCTTGCTCCAACAGCCTTGACTACTGCAGACTGCTCGTCCCAGCACCAAATAGCCATCCACCAGTGACGCATAGCCAGCTAGTACTAACCTAGCTCCATCGACCCTGTCTGCTTCACAAGAAAAATTTTCATCTTCTTTTTGTCGATATTCGTCGACCATCACCGGAGAAGATGACAGAATCTTGGAGATTACGTCGGCATCTAAGAGATTCTAACAAGCCACATCATCTTTTTGTCAGTGCCATGTGTCATTTTGTCTACCACATCAACAGACTCTAGCGTCTGCCACATCATCACCTTATCTACGTGCCACATGTCATCACACATTAGCTACCACATGTCATCCCTATCCTCTTGCCATGTCAACACCTTATCTGCCACATCAATAGTCCACATCATCTGCCACAGTGGCAGCCACATCATTAGGACACGTCACTACTACCACATCATTAGGACACATCACCATGCCACATCATTAGGACATGTCATCTTGCCATGTCATCAGGCCATGTCATCAGTGCCACATCATCATAGCCACATCATCATTGCCATGTCACCTTGTTGACATCATCATCAGTGCCACCTCAGTAGTCCAGTCAACATTGACCTCTGCAGGCACACATAGTGCTTCATAGTCACTGCATGTGACCACTCCTACCACCTCAGCACAGGGCTTCACAGGCACACTTCTTGCTAGGCATAGTGCCACATCATCACTGCATGTGACTCACAGTGACACATCATCATTGAGCACCATTTGCACTCCTTTTGCCCCTCCACCTAGATCAAGTCGTCTCTCTTGATCCAAGAAGAATTTGAGGGCACTTCGAAAAGAAAAGTCGCTCGTTTTTTCGTGCTCTTCACACTCGTCACATCACGTGCACATTTTGGTGCAAGTTACACTTACATTTGAGCCTCATCGACAAAACCACTTCCTTCATGCACATTTGCCTCTACATTGACGCATCTGACCCAGCACTTAAAAAGAACAAAAGAAAAGGAATTATTTGCTGTTCTTTCATCGATCAATGGTTGGCTTAGATCTAGATTAGAGTAGACTAGATTGCCATAGAGGGGACGCTTTGAATTTCCCCAAGTTGCCAATCTAAGCCATGCCTGAAATTCCCGACTACTACCTACTCGGAGTCACTCCATATGCTCACATACAGTTCACATTAGGATCTACATCTACACAAATAGTTTCCGCACTAGTAGAAGATCCTGCCATTGCCCGAGCTCAAGCAGAATGGGATAAGAAAGACAAGTATGCATATCATATGATCAAGCAGAATGTGCAAGATGTCATGCTAGGACAATCAACACAGTCAAGACATCAAAAGAAGCATGGGATATGTTTGCAGCTCTCTACAAGTCCAAGAACACATCCAGGATTCTCACCCTGAGAAACCAAATCAACCAGAGTTTCCGCAATAGCAGTGAAACTAGTCATGCTTATGTACTCCACATAAAAGACTATAACAATCAACTTGCAGTAGCAGAAGAGACTATGAACCCCGTAGAAATGGTTCAAGTCATTCTGAATGGACTAGGAGAGGGGTATGAGAATCTAGTCCATAATATTGACATCCAACGGCAAATTTCAACACTGGAAGAACTTCAATCAGTTCTACTTGGTGAAGAACTCAGGACTCAGGCCATTCAAGCACGTAAAGTTCATTCTAATGATCAGGCGTTCATAGCTTCAGAGAGAAGCAGAGGCAGAGGCAGAGGTAGATCATATCAGAAAAGTGGTCATCATCAGCAACAAAATCAAAGTCAACATCAACATCAGCATCAGCATCATCCTCAGCAACATCGGAATCAGTAAAGAGGAAATCATTCCAATCGAGGAAGATTTCAAGGACAAGGGAATGCATCCACCAATGTGTCAAACATTCAGTGCAACTACTGTCACAAGTTTGGACACTATGAAAGAGATTGCTGCAAGAAGTAGTACGACCAAGGCGGTCAATCTAGCAGTAATCGAGGAAATTCCCAAGGCAGAGGAAATCATCGTGGTGGGCATTCTAGTCATAGTCATTTTGCAAATGAACATGGAAATATGTTTCTTGCAAGTGAGAAATTGCATCAAACTGATATAGTGTACCTAGACAGTGTACCTAGACACTGATTTCAATCCCAAAGAGGATTTCAACTATCAAGTCGACCAAGTGGAACAGGATCCTTGGTATATCGACAGCGACGCATCATCTCACATGACAAATCATTAGGAATGGTTCACAAAAATGAAGCCATTAGAAGGTCAGAAGAATGTCATCTACACAACAGACAATACACCGAATCCAGTTCAAGGGACAAGTGTTATCCCTATGAACAATTTCACTGGTACAAACGGATTAGTAAAAGATGTGCTCTATGTTCTGAAGCTCAGCAAGAACCTTTTGTTAGTAGGTCAAATGACAGAACACAATTACAAAGTCATCTTTGACGGTGATGAATGCACTATCAGAGACAAATCCAAAAGATGTCAGCTAGTATCAAAAGGTGTCAAGGAAGGATGCTTATACAGAATGCTAGCTACAGTACCAGATAAGCATGCCATGTCAGCTCAACCACAATAGATGCCACTATCTGCAAAATGGCACAAGAGATATGGTCATGTCAACTTCAAGTACTTGTAAGATCTCAGGAATTAGAATATGGCAATTGGGATTTTGAAGCTACAGTTTCTTGGAAAAGTTTGTGAAGCATGTTGCTTCGGCAAACAAAAGCGAACTAACTTTGTCAAAAGTACCTCTCATGCACAACGTATTCTTGATTTGATACATACAAATGTATGGGGTTATGCCCAGACCCACAGCATCAATGGTTCACTTTACTACTTGACCTTCATCTACAGCAGATATTGTTGGGTCTACTTTCTGAAAAAGAAATCTGAAGCCATGGTAGAAAACCAAACGGGCAGAAAGATCAAAGTCATGAGATGAGATAGAGGAGGTGAATACATGTCTTCAGCATTCATGAACTTTTTCAGAAGTCACGGCATTTGAAGACAATTCACATGTGCAGATACTCCTTAGGAGAATGCAAGAGCTGAAGTGAATAATACTAAGCATATTTGATATTAAATTAATGTGCCACAAAACTCAACACCCAAAACTGAAGACATCTTATGCACTAGAACACTTAGGAAAATGATGGTCAATTGCATAATACATGTATTCAAAGAAAGCTAGTCATGTTTGATGGTTAATAAATTGCCACAAAAACTTGACACCAAACATTGAATACATTTTATGCAGTAGAACACTTTTGAACATGATGATAAATTCTATGAAAGGTGCACATATTACATTACAAGTCTCACAATACAAAAGAAAAAATCAAAGCAACCAACCTAAAAAATAGCATTGATCGATTTGAATTCCAAGCTCATGTTATGTAGTACAGGGAAACCGAGGCCCTATGAGATTCATGCAACAAATGAAGCAACTATTGAGATGGGATGAGGGCCCAGAACTTAGAATCTTCCCAAGAAATCTTCATAGCTTAAATATCCAAATAGGAATTCACATCTTCACCTAAAATTAATCATCTAATTGAATCTAATTGATAGTGTAACGAAGATCATAGCCAAATCAAGGCTTTATAATCTTAAGATCATGTTAGTTATTTTTTTATTTTTATCATCCATGTAATCCTCCTACACAGGACATTATAGTTACAAATACAACTCTTGAGATAGTAGTAGATCCTTGAGGAAAACCTTTCAATTCACAAAAAAGAATCAAAATTGTGCACGCAAAAGGGTTTAGAGTAGGCTAGATGACTAGTAAGGCAAAATTAATGTCTTGCTAAATCTCTTCGAAATGCAGAATCAAAATCAACCACCATCGGATGGACACTACAATGTGCAGTGGTCTTAAGATAATTTTTTTTAATGCCCTTGAAAGTATTAGGTTAAATGGATGTTGGATGTGCCACTGAGAGGGTAGAATGATCATACTCAAACAATACGTCTTCGTATGGGAAGAAAAAATATGTGCGTACCCTTTGTTGGGTCAATTTTTAACAATGAATAGCGAGTGAAGGTACATTGGCTATCATCCCCTTCATCCTCTACCCTAGCCCTCTCCTTTCTTCAGCCTTCTATCCCCTTCTATCCTATACACCTCTCTTTCAGTTCATCTCTCTCTTCACTCTGACAAAAGTGCCCCACAACGTCCTACTCTACCCCTAGGTTGCATTATGGAAACCACTCCTACCTTGGAAGCTGCTACAAGGTCTAGCATTACCTGCTTGCTCATTTTTGTCCATGCGACCAAACTTTGCAAGGGTCTTCAAACAAGTTCTTTAAATGGGACATATGAATCCTTGAAAAGTTGTTTTAATGTCCTTGAAAAGTGTAAGCTGCATCGAATGTTGGATGTGACACCGGAGAACAAGAATGCCCATATTTGCATGTGGATGCTACGTGATATGAAGGAAAAATGGGCTATGGACATCGACATCCGTATATCCCACCATCAGATCAGCACCAAACTTAGAATGGGACTTAAAAAAAGTTGTTTTAAATGTCCTTGAAAAGTGTAAGGTGCATCGAAAGCCAGATATGACACCGGGGAACAAGAATAACTTCGGATCAGCACCAAACTTTTAAAGGGTCTTAAACAATTGGTTTTAATATCCTTGAAAAGTATCAGGTGGATCGGATGCCATGTGACCATCGCGGAACAAGAATGCACATATTTGCACATGGATGCTACACGAGATGAAGGAAAAATGTGCAACGGATACCGACATCTATATATCCTACCATCAGATCAGCACCACACTTTGCAAGGGCCTTAAAACAAGCTTTTTGAATTTCCTTGCAAGGTATTAGGCTCATCTAGTACTGTATGTGCTGTTAGAATCCAAGAGCATGTGCCTAGCGTGCCCCCCGCCAAGACCGCTAGCACCTCACGGAAGTGCACAACCTTCATGGCCACTACGGAGGCTCTGGCATGTGTGTATGGCAGGTCCCCACCCCTACCATAAGGCACCCTTGCCTAGCCAGCCCTCCAACCTCCACAAAAGGCAAGCTTGGGGGAATTGAAGATAGGAGGGGCAACTTGGACTATTTATGTCCCTTCATCTTCCACACACCTTTGTATGTGGGATAATTCAACCCTTTCTCCTTCTTCTTATCCCCTTTGTCCATGAGAGATTTGCACCTCCAACACCCCCCTCCAATCGATCATGGAGAGAGGTGGCCGGGGATCAGACCCGGGCTCTGATACCATGTTAGAATCCAAGAGCATGTGCCTAGCGTGCCCCCCGCCAAGACCGCTAGCACCTCACGGAAGTGCACAACCTTCATGGCCACTACGGAGGCTCTGGCATGTGTGTATGGCAGGTCCCCACCCTTGCCATAAGGCACCCTTGCCTAGCCAGCCCTCCAACCTCCACAAAAGGCAAGCTTGGGGGAATTGAAGATAGGAGGGGCAACTTGGACTATTTATGTCCCTTCATCTTCCACACACCTTTGTATGTGGGATAATTCAACCCTTTCTCCTTCTTCTTATCCCCTTTGTCCATGAGAGATTTGCACCTCCAACATGTGCTACCAAGAAGACCGTTTGTTCCTGATCACATGCGGATCATAAGTATGTCAAGGAAAAATGCACATCAGACAAGGATCATATGCATATGTCCCACCATCAGATCGGCACTAAAATTTGCATATTTCTCAAAATAAATGTTGTTTCTATCCTTGGAAACTCTCAAGCTCATTGGATGTCGAATCTTCCACCGAGGAACAAGAATGCTCATATTCACATGTGGATCCTACATGATATGATGGAAAAATACGCATGTGACATCCGCATCCGTATATCCCATTGTTGGATAAGAACCAAACTTTTCAAGGGTCTTAAAACAAGTTATTTTAATTTCCTTGCAAAGAATTAGGTGCATTTGCTACTGTACGTGCTACTATTAAGGCAGTTTTTTGTTCCCGACCACATGCAGATCATAAGTATGTCAAGGAAAAATACACATCAGACAAGGACATGCATATGCCCCACCATCGGATCGGCACTGAAATTTGCACATTTCTCAAAATAAAGTTTTTTTATATACTTGCAAACTCTCAAGTTTGTCGGATGTCGGATATGCCACCAAGGAAAAAAAATGCCCATATTCACATGTGGATGCTACACGATATGAAGGAAAAATGTGCAATGAAAACCGATATCCATAGATACCATGGCACTAAAATTTGCACAAGTCTCAAAATAAATTTTTTTAATGTCCTTCCAATCTCTCAAATGCATCGGATGCCGGATATGCTTCCGAGAAACAAGAATTCCCACATTCACATGTTGATGCAAAGTAAAGGAAAAATGCACAAACGGACACCAACATCTGTATATCCATCTGTCACATCAGCACCAAACTTTGCAAGGGTCTTCAAAAAAGTTATTTTAATGTCCTTGCAAAGTGTGAGGTGCATTGGATGCTGGATGTGACACCAGGGAGCAAGAATGCCCATATTTGCTTGTGGATGCTATGTATGTGAAGGAAAAATATGCAATGGACATCCACATTCATACAAACCATCAGATCAGCACCAAACTTTTCAAGTATCTTCAAAAAATTGGTTGTAATCTTCTTGCAATGTGTAACGTGCATCAGATGCTCGATCTGACACCAGGAAACAAGAAAGCCCATATTTGAATGCAGATGCTATATATGTGAAGGAAAAATGCACAACGGACATCCGCATCCGTATATCCCACCGTAGGATCAGCACCAAACTTTTGAAGGGTCTTTAAAAAGTTTTTTTAATGTCCTTGCAAAGTATTAGGTACATCGTATGCTAGATGTGTCATCAGGGAATAGGAATGCTCATATTCGCATGTGGATGCTATGTATATGAAGGAAACACGTGCAACACACACTGAGATCCGTATACCACACCGTTAGATTAGCACCAAACTCTGCAAGGGTCTTAAAATAATTTGTTTTAATGTCCTTGCAAAGTGTAAGCTACATTGGATTTCGGATGTGACTTCGGGAAGCAAGAATGCCTGTATTTGCATGTGGATGCTATGTTACATGTATGTCAAGGAAGAATGCACAATGGAAATCTGCATCCTAATATCCCACTGTCAGATCAGCACCAAACTTTGCAAGCATTTTGAAACAAGTGGTTTTAATGTCCCTACAAAGGATTAGGCTCATCGGATTCCGGATGTGCCACCGAGGAACAAGAATGCTCATATTCACATATGGATACTATGTATATGAAGGATACAAGCACAACGGACATCGAGATCCGTATACCACAATATCACATCAGCACCAAAACTTTCAAGGGTCTTAAAACAAGGTTCTTTAATGTACTTGAAAAGTGTAAGGTGCATCGGATGTCGGATGTGACACCGGCGAGCAAGAATGCTTATATTCACATGTGGACGCTATCTATATGAAGGAAGAATGCACAATGGAAATCCGCATCCGAATATCCCACCATCTGGATAAGCACCAAAATTTGCACGAGTCTTTAAAAAAGTGGTTTTAATTTCCTTTCAAAGGATTAGGTGCATTGCATGTTGGATGTGCCACCAAGGAACAAGAATGCTCATATTTGCATGTGGATGCTATGTATATGAAGGAAAGAGGAAGGAAACAAGCGCAACGGACATCGAGATCCATGTACCACACCGTCAAATCAGCACCAAACTTTGAAAGGGTCTTCATATAAGTTTTTTTAATGTCATTTGTAACTTGCATTGGATGCCGGATGTGACACCAGGGAACAAGAATGCTCATATTCACATGTGGATGCTATCTTTATGAAGGAAACAAGCGCAAAAGACATCGAGATCCGTATACCACCGTGTCAGATCAGCACCAAAATTTTCAAGGGTCTTAAAATACGTTTTTTTAATGTCCTTGCAAAGTGTAAGGTGCATCGGATGCCGGATGTGACATCAGAGAGCAAGAATGCCCATATTTGCATGTGGATGCTATGTATGTGAAGGAAGAATGCACAATGGAACTCTGCATCCGAATATCCCACCGTCGGATCAGCACCAAACTTCTAAAGGGTCTTTAAAAAAATTATTTTAATTTCCTTGCAAATAATAAGGTGCATTGGATGCCGGATGTGCCACCGAGGAACAAGAATGCTCATATTCACATGTGGATGCTATGTATATGAAGAAAACAAGTGCAAGTACACTGAGATCCGTATACCACACCATCAGATCAGCACTATACTTTGCAAGGTTCTTCAAATAAGGTTTCTCAATGTCCTTGCAAAGTGTGAGGTGTGTTGGATTCCGGATGTGACACCAAGGAATAAGAATGCTTATATTCGCATGTGGATGCTATCTATATGAAGGAAACAAGTGCAAAGGGCACCGAGATCTGTATACCACACTGTCAGATAAGGACCAAACTTTGCAAGGGTCTTTAAAAAAGTTTTTTTTAAAGGATTCCGGATGTGACACCGGGAAACAAGAATGCCCATATTTGCATGTGGATGCTATGTAGGTGAAGGAAAAATGCACACAGACATGCGCATCTGTATATCCCACCATCGGATCAGCACCAAAATTTGATAGGGTCTTGGAAAAATTGGTGTTAATGTCCTTGCAAAGTATCAAGTGGATCGAATGACTTATGTGCCTCTGGGGAACAAGAAGGAAGATATTTGCATGTGGATGCTATGCAATATGAAGGAAACAAGCGCAACAACAGACACTGATATCTATTTATCCCACCATCAGCAGATCAATACCAAAATTTGCAAGGGTCTTAAAACAAGTTGTTTTAATGTCCTTGAAAAGTGTAAGGTGCATCGGATGGTGGATGTGACACCGGGAACCATGAATGCCCATATTTGCATGTGGATGCTATGTATGTGAAGTAAAAATGCACAATGGACATCCACATCCATATATCCCATTGTCGGATCAGCACCAAAATTTTCAAGGGTCTTGGAAAATTTGGTTTTGATTTCCTTGCAAAGTATCAGGTGGATCAAATTCCATATGTGCATCTGGGGAATAAAAAGGTTGATATATGCATGTGGATGTTACATGATATGAAGGAAAAATGCACAAAACGGACATCGATATCCCATATATCCCACCGTCAAATCAGCACCAAAATTTGCAAGGGTCTTAAAAAAAAGTTGTTTTAATGTCCTTGCAAACTGTAAGGTGCATCCGATGGCGGATGTGACACTGGGGAATAAGAATGCTCATATTCACATGTAGATGCTATGTCTATGAAGGAAACAAGTGCAACGGACATGGAGATCTGTATACCACCCTGTCAGATCAGCACCACACTTTGCACGGGTCTTAAAACAAGTTTTTTAAATGTCCTTGCAAAGTTTAAGGTGAATTGGATGTGGGATGTGACACCGAGGAATTATAATGCCCATATTTGCATGTGGATGCTATGTATGTGAACACAATGGACATCCGTATCTGTATATCCCACCGTTGGATCAGCTCCAAAATTTGAAAGGGTATTTAAAAAGTTAATTTTAATTTCCTTCCAAAGTATCACATGAATTAGACGCCATATGTGCCACTAGGGAGCAAGAATGCACATATTCACACGTGGATGCTACGCAATATGAAGGAAAAATGTGCAATGGACACTGCCATTCATATATCCCACCATTGGATCAGCACCAAACTATAAAAGGGTATTAAAATAGGTTTTTTTAATGTCCTTCAATAGTGTAAGGTGCATCGGATGTCAAATGTGACACCGGGGAACAAGAATGCCCATATTTGCATGTGCATGCTCTGTATGTGAAGGAAAAATGCACAACGGACATCCGCATCCATATATTCCACCATCGGATCAGCACCAAACTTTGCAAGGGTCTTGCAAAAGTTTTTTTTTATGTCCTTGCAAAGTATTAGGTGGATCGAATGCCATTTGTGCCTCTGAGGAACAAGAAGGCAGATATTCGCATGTGGATGCTACATCATATGAAGGAAAAATGCACAAGGGACACCGATATCCATATATATTTCACCGTTAGATCAGCACTAAACCTTGCAAGGGTATTAAAACAAGTTTTTCTATTTTCCTTTCAAATTCTAAGGTGCATTGGATGCCATATGTGACACCGGGGAGCAAGAATGCCCATTTTTGCATGTGGATTCTATGTATGTGAAGGAAGAATGCACAATTGAAATCCGCATCCGAATATCACACCGTCGGATAAGCACCAAACTTCTCAAGGGTCTTAAAACAAGTAGTTTTAATGTCCTTGCCAAGGATTAGGGGCATGTGCTACTAGGAAGGTAGTTTGTCCACATCCACATATGCAAATCATACGTATGTCAAGGAAAAATACACATCCACCCACCATCGGATAGGCCATGTTATGGATAAATTTGTCTAAGGAAAATGGAATTAATATGTGTGTGTGTTTGTATGTGTCGCAATAGTATAATAAAATATGGTGTGCATAGGGCCCAGGGTTGAGGTGGCAGGGCATGACCATGTGCCACCCTTCCACGTAAGAGGACCCATAAGGGGTATTGTACATAATTCATGGTAGTAATATTATAAAATGTAAGGTGGCATGATTCCTCCATGTGCCACCTCTCCACCTAGGTGGTCCCATACCTGCATTTAGTGAGATATGGCCTAAAGTCCATGAGAGAAGTAATATAAAATAAGTAGAGATGGATATTATATTGGATTATTCCCTCCATGTAGGATAGGCCTATGTGGGGGGGGGTATAGATAGTCCAAGGATGCAAGTTAAATAATGGGGAAGATAGGATGAGGTGGCAAGATCCCTTGTGCCAACCCTCCACTTGTCCTCCTAGAGGTTCGAATGTATTATAAAATTGGAAAGAGACCAAGGGAGTATCTTACACTTGGGATATGGGGGTTGATGTATGTGGAAAAATGAGGCAAAGGGTTTCCGCACACAATTGAGAGTGCGTAACCACCCAGCCCACATGGGAGACTTTTCCACACACACCATGCATGTGGGAGGATGCATTTATTGGGAGAGACCCCCTCTCTTGGCCATAAAAGGAGGGGGCTATTCCTTGATGGGACACACTCATTCTTGTAAAGCCACCTAGCTAGTACTTTGATTTCTCCCTTCCCTTCCTTTCAAATAAAGCATGGCCCTCTTCACTTGATGTCTCTAGGTTTAGATTCCTCCTCCCATCATGTACATGCTTCTCTTCCCCCTCTCCCTTTTCCCTTGTGCCATAGTCTCCCTCTTCATTCCCTTCCCTTTTAATCCCTTTTCCCTTCCCATGATAATGTTTTGCCCTCATGTTCTCCTTTCCTCTATGGCCCTTGAGCATCGCCATGCTTAGTGTCTAGCCTCTTATACTGATTTCTTTTCTAGGTAACATAATTAGTGTCACTGCTGGGATCAAAATCTCCATGCCTAGCGGCATAAAATTCGTTTTTGCTATGACTGGTGTGATTCTGCAACACCTTCCATTTGTAGTTCTCAGCTTCTGTGCCTCCAATCCAATTTTGGTCACAGTTTTTGCGCATCTATGGATCCTTGCTTCTGTGCCTCTAGTCTTCCTGTAGTTCCGATGCATCTTCTAGTTGGCGAAGCTCCTGGTCATACCGGTCGCATCCGCAAAACTGTAACATCTATGGTTCCACATTTGCACATCTCCTGGGTGCACCCGCACATCCCTTTGTCATGACTGGTGCATTTGCGCACGTGTCGCACATCTTCTGGCTGCAGACAGATTGCGTCTTCTAGTTGCGACAGATTTTTTGAGCTTCTGCAAAACTGTAACAGATCCTCACATCATGCCCCTCTCCTCTATCTCTATCTTCTTCTTCTTGATTTTCTCTTCTCCTCTCCTCTCCTCTCCTTTTATTAAGGAGTGGGAATTAAACCTAAGACCTCCCCATTCACAAAAGAAAGACTTATCAATGGGCCAGCAAGTAGGAAGTGATGAAAATGTAATGATTTTTGTCTATATATTGAAATCTTGGGAACTGTAACTCTCTAACCGTGGGGAGTTTCCTCTTGCTATAAAAAGCAAAATTATTTCATTTCATGTGCTCTATTCACATCTCCTACTGGATCTCCAATTTGGAACTTTTCCAAGTTTACTCCTTGGATGCACGCCACATGAGGAGGGTGGATATTTATGTCACTTCTCAATGAGTTCAAGGATTTGGTGCTTGGTACTCCACTCATTACGGCTACCAATTGGCGAGATCTCTTTCTTGATCTTCATGTTGACCTTCAACGGCTGATTGTCTAGTGCATTGTTCAAGGAGACGATGGGTGGAATGATACACCATGGTTGATTCAAGGTGAAGAACTATTGATACACTGGGAGGACTTTGATTTCACTTCTACTCATTGTGCGGTGATCGTGCTACTTGCTGCATCGGAGGTAATTAAAATGGTGACATTCTTTGAAGGGTGGGATGTTCCCCAAGCTTGGGGGGAGATTTGACACATCTGCTTATTAATTCCAGTGGATAAGCTCGTCTTGAATGATTTCTTCTCGATCTCACTACAAAGGTTTCTAGGTCTTGGCTATGGTTGGTAATTTTTTGACCAAGGAATCCCTTTGTACATAATCAACCCTTTGTGCCTCATTTTTAGCTTCAAATTGTAATTCTTTTTGGTCTAAAGATAAACTATCAATAAAGGATTGCAAGTTTATTTGGTGCTGAACGAAAGTACTAGCTATGAGAGAAAGAAGATCCGCAGAGATAGTAGGCACTACACCCTCTTTGATGGGGTGTTGTACCGTCAAGGCATGGATGGGGTACTAAGACAGGCCATTGATGCAAATGACATACCTAAGGTATTGAAGTGTTATCATGATGGAATTTGTGGAGGCCACTATGCCAGTTACATGTTGGGTACTATTGGCCGACTTTGTTCAAGGATGTCGCTATGCATCGCAAAACTTGCGAACCATGCCAATTCTTTGGTAGGAAGGATTTGCATCTTGGGCAACATCACCCAGTGATGTCCATCCATCCGTTTTAGAAGTGGGGAATAGATTTTGTCAGGCCCCTGCCCATGACTGCCCACAAAAAGAAGTATCTTTTGGTAGCCACTCGGTATGTCACTAAGTGGGCTGAAGCTATTGCCCTACCCATTGGGCGGTAAGGAATAGTGACATGGTGAATACTAACTAGATGGTGGTTTGGAAGTAATATCCAATTAATTAGTAGCTAGAGTAACTAGCCGGTAATTAGGTATCTAGTTAGTGAGTAGTACTTAGCTGCAAAGTAGTAGCTAGGTAGTAGCTAGCATGTTGGTGGTAACTAGTAACTAGTAGTAAGTATTAGATATCTACTAACTAGTAAGTAGTATTCTCACAGTATTAGATAGCTACTAACTAGTGAATCGCCTTCATCACTTGCTTTTGTTGCCTTTTCAAGTCTCCCTGTAATGACCACCTCTTTTTGCACTTACAATTCTCCTCATGTCTTTTTGCACACGTTGGAAATTATCTCTCCCCATCGTGTTTCTTATGGAGACGTGTCCTCACAAAGCTATGATTATGCCTCTGCATGGCTCCCTTATTCTTCTCTCTTGCAGCTTGTTGGCTCCTGGTGCCTTCTCGTCATTGTACATGTTGCCAGTCTTTCTTTCGGACTCTTTCTTCATTCTCAGATGTGGGTTTTTTTCTTGGCGCTCACATAGACATAGTGAGCTTCTGCACCTTTGAAACACTGATCAAACCATCGACATCCCTCTTGCTTTTACTTACGGGATGGAGATGATGCACAAAAACCAACATGGCTACCAGATGATGTATGGGAAAGAATAAAGACACTGATAAATTCAGAGGAATTTAAGGTACTGATGATAAATTCAGAGGAATTCAAGGTACACACACACACACACACACACACACACACACACACATTTTATTGCAAGTATCATATATTATTTCTTTATTCTATTTAACTTAACTACATTTTAACATTGTTTTTCAGAGATCTAGTGAAAGAAATAAGAGAAATAGAAAGGCCTAAGAAAATGTTATGAATTTAGGTCAGAAGGGTAATGTTGGAATGAAACAAGAACTTGTAAGTTTAATAGTTTTCTTTCTTTTCATAATTCATGTCTTTATAGTAGTACTCTTTGATAAATACACATGCATGACAATTATTTTAAACATGTAGATCTCTTGACTTCAAAGGTCTCCTTCATATCGAGAGGTGTTTTTAAAATCTCATACCTCAAAAGGATATGGGATGGAAGGAAGAGGAATACTTTTCGATCATGCATTGTCTAAAGTGACCAATGGTGTTGTTTCATTAGAGGTAGTTCATGTTCTCTTTGTTTTATTAATAGAAATTATTAATAAATAAAATATAATATAAATTTGATATATTTCATGTTTTTTATTGTGTAGAACCCTAATCCAAATGACAAAAGGGATAATAACATTTCTAGTCCAAGATTGGTTGTACCTATTAAAAAGACTACTTGTGGGAAAAAAACTTTCGCAATTGATGATTTAGACCATTGAGTGATACATGAGAAGACTACTGAGTTGCAAAGAAAGCTTCATGAAAAGGATAAGGCTATGGATGCCTTGTGAGAACAACTTAATGATTTGAGGAAAATTATTTTTGCTCCACCTTTGGTAAATTTCATGCCTACTTCATGATAATTTTCACAAAAAAGATGATTCATGCTCACACTGACACACACACACACATGTGCACGTGCCTATAGATATTTTTTTGAAAACGTTTATGGATCTTCCACTAGAGTACAGAACACTCACATGAAGCATTATTAAGTATCATATTTACTTTATTTTAAAAAGCTTCATCAATCAACAATTGGAGTAGAAAAGACAGCAACACAAACAAATGACATACGTGTTTTTTGAGTAAGTTAAATTTACTAATTTTTCTTAATTAGTATGGTAATGACCATAACGTTTTTGGATATTTTTCATAAAGATATTTTTAACAAATATTCTACTAATGATCTCTTGAATGTATCTTTGTAGGTTGAATCTTTTCAAAGGGGACAATGAGTAAAGACCAAAAAGGACTCAAAAGACATAGTTGGAATAGGGACAATAATTAGTTTGGATCCTTAATTTAGAGTTCATACTATACCAATAGGAGTTGGTTATGTAGTAGTACGAGTTGATGATGCAATCATTAAGGATGCTTGTATATTTAAAGCAAATGATGAGATTCAGACATTGGGTCAAGCCGTACACTTGAATGTTGCTTGGAAAACTCTTCATGTAATGTCTTTATAATTTTATATTTTATTTTGTTATGTAAAAATTGTATTATTTAATACTCAATAAACTATTGAATAATATTTGTTATCAAGTAAAATGTGTGTGTTATAAAAGGTAAAAGTTATTCCTTAGAATTTTAGATGGCTTCTTCACACTGTGTACTATGAGTACTGATGCACTTAAGACTTTTGATTAATCTTGCACACTTAGACAATAAATTTCATTCATGGATACCAAGTATCAAATGTAAAATTTTAGTCATTTAAGATTCCAATGTCATGTAACTTTTTGGCCCATTTTAAAAGCTAGTAGAAGTTAAATTTTTTTTGCCCATTTTGAATGCTATTGTTTATAAAATAAGAAATGGCAATTGTAATTCCATTTTTTGCCATTTGTAACATAATAGCCGGCATTTTGTATGTCACTTTATTTCCATTTTCAACATGAAATCTTGCAAATTTTAAGTCATCTCTTGCCATTTCGTCGAATGTAATAAGTGATATTTATGTCACCTTTTGCCATTTCAAACATAATTTTTATGTCACCTTTTGCCATTTCTTTCACAGTTGGTCTCAAATGTAGTGCCATTTCATGGATAAAAAATGGAAAAAATATATGGTACTTTTGGTTGCCAATTCGATTATGCAAATAGAAAAACTATATGGCACTTTTAGTTGCCATTTCATACGTAAAAATGGAGACTATATGGCACTTTTGGTTGCCATTTTAGACATCAAAATGACAAAAATATATGGCACTTTTGGTTGCCATTTCATACATAAAAATGGCAAAATATATGGCAACTTTGGTTGCCAATTGAGACAAAATATGCCAAGAATATATGCACTTTTGGTTGCCATTTTGCATGTGGAAATGGCAACACTATATGGCACTTTTAGTTTCCATTTAATATGAAAAAATGAAAAAATATATGGCAATTTTGGTTGCCATTTTCAACACAAGAATGGTAGAAATATATGACACTCTTGCTTGCCATTTTGTATGTGGAAATGAAAAAACTATATGGCACTTTTAGCTGCCATTTCATACGTAAAAATGGCAAAATATATGGCAGTTTTGGTTGCCATTATGGACATAGAAATGGCAAAAATATATGGCACTTTTGGTTGCCATTTCCAAAAAATGGCACATGTGAAATGGTGGCAAGAAAGTGCCATTTAATAATGTAGAAATGTCACTTTTGGGCTGCCATTTCTACCTAGTTTTGTAGTAGTGTGCATGAGGGGGGAGGGGGAGGGGGAGGAGGTAAAGTGGAGGGGGTAGAGCTAGAGAGGAGGGGGGAGGGTAAGGGGGGGAGGTAGAGTGGTGGGGGAAGAACTAGAGGGAATAAAGGAGGGTGGAACAAGAAGGAAGGGGGGGGAGGGATGTAAGGCAAATAGAGACGAGGTGGAGTGAAGGAGGGAAGTGGATGGGGGTGGGGGGTAAGGCCCGGGTGGAGGGGGAAGACGTGGAGGGGAGTTAGGAGGGGGAGAGGGTATGGGGGGGAGGGGGAGGGGAGAGGGTATCCATGGGAGGGGGGGTGATGGAGGGTGAGGAGGGAGGGAGGGAGGTGGGGGTGGAGGTGGAGGTGGGAGATGGAGGTGGGGTAAGGGTGCATCATCAATAGCACGAGCTCAAGATCTTGCTCTCAAGGCTCTCTTTTGATCATTTGCCTTCCTCTTCCACTCCTCATCCATGAGAGTATGAGTAGTAGGTGGGGATAAGGGTGCATCATCAACAACATGAGCTCTCGCTCTTGCTCTTGAGGCTCTCTTTTGCTCACGTGCCTTCCTCTTCTGCTCCTCATCCATGAGAGTATGAGTAGGGGGCTTCTTGCTTCTATAACGTCTATTCGGATCTATGGCTTTGAGAACCCATTCTCAACAAAGGTAGGAGAAAGTGACAAGTGATGGGAAGGAAAGAATGGAGAGGATCCAAACAAAGGATGCAGGAAATGAGTTCTAAAAACGTAGTCTCTTATATAGAGGTTGGACAATCCTCCCCTAGATCTTGATTGGATTTGATTGGCTTTCATTGGATGTAGTTGGCTAAATCTAGTGGATGTGGTTATGGTTATTTGGTGATTCTTCTAATTTGATGGATTTTGATTGGATTTAGTTTGGATAAATCTAGTGGTTGTGGTGATTTGACCAAAATAAGTGGCTCCTCTAATTTGACAAAATTTTAATTTTTTACACTAAACACCATATTAGATTTGTGGATCCAACCTATTATTTGCCCAATACTTGTTCCAGCAATCAACATAGGCATCTGCATCACTGATCCCCTTTCTCTTAATTGATGGTGCCCAATACTAAATTAATAATTTCTTGAAATTAGGAGAAGCAGCATCCATCTCGGCACTTGATATGGCAACCCCAAGCCATATGGGGTATATAGGATCTGATGGCCTCACCAAGATGAAGTCACCTTGCTTAACATCCACCATTGGTCTAAACTCTTCCCTCAGCTTACCTTTTAGAGGCCCACAATATTGATCATTCCATTCCTCATAGCCTTGGAAATCATTAATGCAAGCATCTATATCATCCTCCTCATCAGAAGATTGTGTTCTTGGCCAAAACTCTCTGTACACTCCTATCTCTGAGATGTTTTCCTGTTCGATCTCATCGATCATGGTTCTCCAATAGTCTATCACTGGCCTAATGTAGGACTCATATGATGCATTCTTTCCACTTGCACATCTCTCCCAAAACTTAATGTAATCCTTTATCCCTGATATTACTTGCAAGTGATCTCTCACAAATGCAGCCATTGGCAGTATATCCGGACAACCTATTGGCAACAATGATCGACCCTCACTATCTTTCTTCCATAGCTCAATTCCCCCTTCAATGGGCATCCAATTCGGTGATTTTGGATGCACCTTGTACTGCATCATTGGTCTGTCACCTTGCATGTAAAATCAAAATTGTAATGGCCTTGCATGTCCAACTAGCATTTCTTGCCCATCACATAGGTAGCCATCCACATAATCCTTGAAGTTTGGAACCCGTATAAGAAAAAATGGTGCCGGTGAAGATGATGTGCATTTTTTGAATGTATCCATCAGATGCGGGAAAGTGAATGTTTGTCCCACAAACCTGCTGAACATTGCATCAATGTCCTCATGTGTGTGCCCTACCGTTAAGAAGCCCAATTGAACTGTCTTGAAAATGCCCCTTGCTACAAAAAGAGAAAGGTATGCAAAAAAGTATCTATTTTTGTTCTCAGACCCACAATTATCTAGTTGGAGTAGCAAGTTCTCTGGCAACTTTTGGAATGGTGGCCCAATAGCAACACTTTTCTCTAAAGAGGGTGCGTTTGGGACCTTTTGTGACCCCAAAATTTCCCTTGATGCTTTTAATTATACTCTTAAAATTGCATTCAAAATCGATTCAGATATTATAAAACATTAGTAGCATTAGAAATAGATCCAAAAGACAAACTTGGTGTAGATGAACTACTACTACCCACGGTCTAGACATCTAGATGCACAATATGCTAAGTTAATGTATAGAAAAGGAGCGGATGAAGGGAAGAAAAGGAGCTTCATAGATTAAATAGGTTACATTAAAAAAAAGTGCATAGATAGGATAGGATAAATATATTAAACTTGTTAAATTTGTTTTTTAAAGAAATGCAAAAGTTTAAACTAATGAAGGGTAAAAAGTTGAAGAACCCTAGTACCCACCTACCTTCTCCTTCGTCTCTCTCATTGCCCTATGTTGATCTTCTCATATGATGTGCTGTCGATCTCCTTGTACGTAGAGACTCCTCAAGGCTCTCACAGAGTCCTCAGAGACTCAGAGAGTGGGCTCGTCACTGGTCGACGTCGGAGCCCTCAGCACCCAGCCTTCCCTGCTGCTGGCACTCACTACAGTGCCATTGACTCTTGAGTACAAACCCCAAGGAAAGGTCATTTGTAGCTACCCATCTTTGAAGGAAAAGATGTTCTCGAGAGGGATTTTGTGGAAAAAACGTTCTCCAACATCTACTCTCCAATGGATTCCAAGTTCCAACCCACTCTCTGTCTGAGTCTGTCACGGAAAATTCAACAGGCTCCGTATGAGCCACTCAATAGTCTCTGTCTTGAACCCTCAGCAATGTAAGCAGCATGCCCACCATCAAGCTCTCCGTGCGACCGTCTCGATTCTGCCCCTGACTCAAGACTCTCCATGCGACACTGTGATCATCTCGAGCCCCTGAATTCTGTGGTGAGTAAAACTCTCTCGACTCTGAGACTCCTCTCCAATTCTACATTTTTGCCTTAAACCTTCCCCCATCTTGGGATTGTGACTATTGAGGGTGCATGAACCTTCAATCTTGCACTATGCGGGCGCCTCAAAATCACAGACGTGACGAGTAACCAGTCAAATTCTCCGCCATATAGTCCGTTGGTGAGAGTGCCAAGTTGAAGTTCGTGGATGCAGAGGGAAGAGCGTGGAACCCTGCAGGCTACAAAGGTTAGGCCTACAACATTCAAATTTAAAGGCTTGATTTGTTTGAAATGAATAGAAAGTGAATGAGGGAAAGGCATCAATTGAAATGAGAGGAAAGGTCTTGATTTGGCTGAAATGTAGATTTTGAAAGTTAAAAGTGATAGTTTGAAACTACTAAATAATTCAAATTTTGAAATATAGCTCTTCCCGCCATTGTTCCCTTTTGAATTTTGGATATATAGAGTGGCACTTATGCCATTCTCTCCAACATTAAATTTAAATTCAAATTCATATTGATATTTTTAATTTCAATTTGTATTTCAAATTGAAATTATTCTGTTTGAAATTGTATTTCAAAACCTAAATTCTAGTTTCCAAATTTTGATTTCAAGTTAAACTTCAATCTCAATTTTGATTTTCATGATTGAATGGCAAATTTAGAGATTGAAATTCTAATTTTAAATGGAGAATGGCACTAGTGCCATTCTCCAAGACTTCATCAGAAGTCCTTGAGAGTGGCACTTGTGCCAATATCCCTTGAGATAAATAAAATTTGAAAATTAAAATTTTCTAGTGATAAAGTGAAAGACTTGGAACACTGATCAAGATTTATGTGTAATATTTGGTACCAGTATCATTCTAAAATAAAAAAATTTAAATGATACACTACCAATAAAATCAATGGAATGCCAATCTACATGTTGAGTTTGTGCATATTTCCACTAGTGGAGAATGACAGTGGTGCCAATATCATGCACGGATCTACATAATGGAACTGAGATCCCCAAACTCACATGTGAATTGGAACTTGGCACCATTCTCGTATGATCATTGGAATACCCCTCCTAGAATATTAGGGTAAACAACTATACCAAGGGAGAATGGCAGTGGTGCCAATCTCTTATTGGGCCCTAGACAATGGCACTTAGAAGCCTAAACTCACATGTGCATTCTTCTATGTTCCACTGGTGGAGAATGGTAGTGGTGCCATTCTCTAAAAAATCATTCTTCTAGTCCCATCTGATCAATCTATAGAGTTTTCCACCATGTACTCTACCCTAAACCTTGGATCCTCCTTCTAACCCTGGAACTCCTTCTAAACCTTGGAACTCCTTCTAACACTGGAACCTCCTTCTAAACCTTGAAACTCCTTCTAACCCTAGAACCTCGTTCTAAACCTTGGAACTCCTTCTAACCCTGGAACTCCTTCTAAACCTTGGAACCTTCTTCTAACCCTTAAACTCTTTCTAAAACTTATAACCCCCAATGAAGGCGAAAGCCTTCATTACCTCAACCATGATGATACACGTTCCTTTTACACATGCTTGTACTATGTTTTCTTACCACACTTAGCCTATGTCTCTCAATAGAACATGACTCGAGGTCCTAAGCTACACATATGCTACAAATGACAACCCCAATTATATATCTAAGGTGATAAAAAGCCTCGGAATCCTAAAAACTGAGAATACCCTGCTCTTCCTATGAAAGCCATAGGAAAGAGAACATTTGGCACCGTTGTTAGGGAGACTAGCATCTCAAGTAATGAGTAAACATATGTAGGTATGTGTAAAAAAACAAACTACTTTGAACTTTCACGAACATAACACTCAATGATGGTCCCTCTTGGTGGCTGCATTGAGTCTCTTATAGTCGATGCAGACTCGCCACTTGTTGTTTTTCTTTGGGGTGACTATCACTGGTGAAACCCATTCAGTATTGTGAACTGGAACAATAAACCCAACTTCTACAAGTTTCTGCAACTCTGAGTGCAAAGCATCGGTGTGTAGGGGCCCTAATCTCTAATACTTCTGAGCCACAAGCTTTGCGTCCAGGCTTCAGCTCTATCTTGTGCTCTATGGCAGTCACATGGTGAAGGTGGTGATAGCTAGTTACAAAGAGGTCAGGGAAACCTTTGAACATTTCTAGAATCTCATCTTTCTCACTTGGAGTGAGGTCTAGGGAAAGCATGGATTCGAGCTATTGAGGACTAGCTGTTACCTTTTCTGCAGGTGGCGGGGTTGGAGACACCCCCATCGTGTAAACTTCCTCATCTGAGAACTCCTCCCCCCGTCTAATTCTTCCATTGATTCAGACACCGAGGATGAGAGAGTATCACTGTCTTGCTCCTCTTCTTCTTCCAGTTTCATGGCACCTGGTTGCACTAGGATCTTTCCTTAGAAGCACCAAAAGACATGTGTCCTGTCTTCCAATAGCTGACTGCATCACTCTTTCTCAACCATGGTCTCTCGAGTATGGCTGGGTAACTCTTGCCTGTATCTTTGATGTCCACTACATAGAAATTGACGGTGGTGGTCAACCCATTGATAGTGATGGGCAAATCCTCAATGACTCCTAGGGTGGCAAGTCATTGACCATCCGCTACCTTGATTCGAGTGGAGGAACGCCTTGTGCATTTCAAATTCAATTTCTTCATGATATGGGGCACCATGATATTACATGCGGCTCCCCCATCAACACACACACTTTTGACATGGCAATTATCTATGATGACATCTACAATATGTGGGTGCCGATCAATTTCTTTAGAGATAGAAGAGACCTCTTGTACCTTGGGGGGGTCACTCATCATATGTAACCTTATCACATGAGTTCAACAGAAGGATATTTTTTATTCCTAAAATTTACAGAAATAAATATACATAAGGGACTATTTAAAATAGTCTTGGAAAAAATTTACAGATTTGTATAGAAAAGGGGTACATTTTATTGATGAAAAAATTTACAGATAAGGGATTTTAAATATAGGCCTTGAACACATGTGATATAGAGGGTTTATACATAGTTACCCCCCCGAGTCTTGTACCTTTCCCTTTTTCTTACTCCTCCTTGTTGAGAAACCTTGCTATAGCTCACGTGTCACCTTAGGGCATAATGCTATTAGTTGAGGGAGCGTGATGCTCAAAGATCAATGAGCAAGGTCCTGAATGACCGAATAGTCCTCTTGCCCCGAGCCGATGGGAAAATCTGAGGGTGACCACTTTCTCCTGCGAGATCTTTTAGTCTTCTCTGTTGGTGGGTCTACCATCTCAGTATCTGAGGGCTCTGAGAAGGAGACCTTCTTCCTGGGGTGGCCTGGTCCATGGTTTGGAGAGGGGTCCGAGGTGGTACGACTTCTTTTCTCAAGGTCAAGGATCTCTATGTCAGAATCCTCAGAGCCTAATTCACTTAGAAGATTCACCCTTGAAATATAGGGACATTCGGTGTGATAATGACCCTTCTAGTGGCACTCGTAGCATACAACATTGGCATGTTCTCTTGGAGGGTGATTGGCTTGATTTTTTATGCCCACCATCTCAAGCCAAAGATCATTCAATGCCTTGGCTAGGTCATTGGCTCCAAGTTCTTTTGTAGGAGGGGCCTCTTTAGTTAGAGGGGCCAAGGGAGTAGAAAGGAGGGGGGCTCGTGGGCAAGGCTAGGGAAATCTTCGAGGCGGAGGGTAAATACACCTTGTTGAGGGTAAGCATCTAAGGGAGGACCATACATTCGAGGTGGAGGCAGTGGATACATCCCTGATGGGGGGTGGGAGTATGCCCCTGGGGTGGACCCCCTAGGTTGTTGTTGCCAGAGCGGAGGGGGTTGCGGAGGGACAATCATCTTCTTTGAAGCGGGGTTAGACTAAACTTTATCAAACCTTTGAGCAATCTCATGTGCTAGCACCATAGTTTCTGCATTCTCCCATTTAATCTTGAGGTGGAATTCATCACTTGCTCCTGCTACAAGGTAGCCGAACACATGCTGAGTCATTCCAGCTCAAAATCCGGCATTGTCTTCTTGCGTGGCAATTAAACGATGACTGCTCGATCCACATATCGATGTGCCGTCTCACCTTCTGATTACTTTAATTTTGCCATCTGCAGGTACACATTCTCCGGCTCCTCTTCTTTGCCAAAATACTCAATCATCGCTGCTGTCAATCTTGGCCAGCTTTGGCGAATGTCTTCAGCGTGCTTCTCATACTACACTTGAGCCAAACCCTCTAGAAATGTGGGAAGAACCAACAGCCATCTATCTTTAGTAAGAAAGTTGAGAGAAACACAACGGCGCTTGAAGGCCACAAGATACTCATTTGGATTTTCTTCAACCCATCCACAGAACATGAGAATGTCAACCATGAAAAATGGAAAACAGAGAGTCGAAATGAGGCTTATCTATTGGCAAACAATGGAAAGAGGTAGCTTGAACTAAAAATCAGGTCAAGATACATCCACAAAGCACACATAGGCTAGGTAGGGTGTGACTGGTGTATTGTGAAATACTACATGGGAAGAATCTTCAGCATAGAATAGCTCATAGATAATCTTAAAAGGACCAACCCTCATGATATCACATCCATCTTTACAAGCGAGGATTAGAGACACGGTGCTGCATGAGGTTGTTCATCAAGGCAAACAAGAATTCCATGACAAATGTCAATAGTTGGAGAGCTTGCACATCACCTTCAGCTTCTTCCAGTTCTTGTAATCACCATGCTATTTCTTCAAGGGGTGTGCGGTCTGGCATCCTTCTTTTAAGCAATGTCCTTGAGGACCTTTCTGATGATCTTTCAAAGTCGGTAAACTCATATCAAATATGCCCAACACTTAGTTTCATGATGACCACAACCTTTGGATTCCTTACAAATGATCACCCTCCTTTGTGGCTTGTGGCTTTTTTGGGATGGTGCTTCCACTCACGTCATGCGTGATTGAAGTACAAGCTTCATGTGCCAAGAAATCAGCAACTATATTTTGAGCTCGAGGGATATGCTGAATTTTTACCTCTTCAAATTGGTTGCAAAGTTCCAATGCTTATTGATGTCATGGAACCAAGCCTTTGCTCCGCACCTTCCACCTTCCACTAACTTGTTCACACACTAGTTGAGAATATCCTTGCACCTCAAGTTGCTTGACATGATGTTCTTGTGGCCTTTGTAGCCCAAAAATGAGTGCCAAGTACTCAACTTGGTTGCAAGTACTTGCAGGTGCAGACTTGCTATAACAATACTCCTCACCACCCAGTGAAGTGAGCTTCACACCCACGCTAGCAGCCTTGGTCGAACGTTTGTAAGCTCCATCAAATTGAAGGATCCAAGATGTCATCACACCAAGACTAAAATCTGGACATCCCAAGTTTCTCGGTAGTACAAGATAGGTAGAAGGAGAGGGTGGGGAGAATTCAATACTTGAGCCAAACATTCAGCACCAAATAAACTTGCAATTCTTTGTTGATAGTTTATCTTTAGACAAAAAAAAATTACAACTTGAAGCTCAAAATGAGGCACAAAGGGTCGATTAGGTACAAAGGGATTCCTTGGTCAAAACATTACCAACCATAGCTGAGCCCTAGAAACCTTTGTAGTGAGATTGAGAATAAACCATTCAAGATGATCTTATCCATAGGAATTAATAAGCAGATGTGCCAAATCTCTCCCCAAGCTTGAGGAGCATCCCACCCTTTGAAGAAGGACACCCTTTTAATTACCTCCGAAGCAGCAAGTAGCTCGATCATCGCACAATGAGTAGAATTGAAATCAAAGTCCTCCCAGTGTATCACTAGTTCTTCACCTTGAATCAACCACAGTCTATCATTCCACCCATCGTCTCCTTGAACAATGCAGTGGACAATCAGCCGTTGAAGGTCCACATGAAGATCAAGAAAGACATCTCGCCAATTGGTAGCCATAAGGAACGGAGGACCAGGCACCAAATCCTTAAACTCATCGAGAAGTGACATAAATATCCACCCTCCTCGTGTCGCATGCATCCATGAAGTAAACTTGAAAAAGTTCCAAATCGGTGATCTAGTAGGAGATGTGAATAGAGCACATAAAATGAAATACTTTTTCTTTTTATAGCAAGAGTAAACTCCCCATGGTTAGAGAGTTAAAATTCTCGAGATTTCAATATATAAGCAAAAATCATTACATTACATTCCTACTTGTTGGCCCAATGATAAGTCTCCCTTTTGTGAAGGGGGAGGTCTTGGGTTCAAATCCCACTCTTTAATAAAAAGAGAGGAGAGGAGAAGGAGAAGGAGAAGAGAAAGAGAAGAAGAGAAGAGCGAGGGGGGTGCGGGATCTATTACAGTTTTACAAAAACCCAAAAAAACTGTTCGCGACCAGAAGACGCAGGAGCCCAAAAAACCGTCGCGATCTGCCCGCGATGTGCATGGATCTACACAGTGGATGTGCAAATGCATGCGTAGGAGCTTAGAGGGAGCACAAATGTCGCAGTTCTATAGATGCAACTGGTACAAGCAGAAGATTTGCCAGCCAGAATACACGTAGGAACCACAAGCAGAAAGCAGGCCGACTGGAAGCGCAGAAGCAGGGAGGTTTTGCACCCGTAGAGATAGGGAAGGCATGCAATTTGGAGGTGCAAAAGTAGAGAATTGCACACAGAAGAGGCCGCAGAGCTGCACCCAGTCGTAGGAGTAACAGATTTTACACCACTAGCCATGGAGATTTCAATCCCAGCAGCCACACCATTTTTGTTAGCCAGAAAAGAAATCAGGACAAGAGGCTAGACACTAAGCATGGAGACGCTCATGGGCCATAGAGAAAAGGAGAACGTGAGGGCAAAATGTTATCATGGGAGGGGAAAACGGATTAGAAGAGGAGGGAATGAAGAGGGAGACTATGGCACAAGGGGAAAGGGAGAGGGGGAAGAGAAGCATGTACATGATGGGAAGAGGAATATAGAGACGAAGACATCAAGGGAAGAGGGTCATGCTTTATTTGAAAGGAAGGATGGGGGAAATATCAAAGTACTAGCTAGGTGGCTTTACAAGAATGAGCATGTCTCATCAAGGAATAGCCCCCTCCTTTTATAGCCAAGAGAGGTGGTCTCTCCCAATAAATGCATCCTCCCACATGCATGGTGTGTGTGGAACACTCTCCCATGTGGGCTAGGCGGTTACGCACTCTCAATTGTGTGCGATAATGCTTGGCCACATTTTTCCACATATATCAACTCCCATATCCCAAGTTTATGATACTCCCTTGGTCTCTTCCCAATTTTATAATATGTTCAAACATCTAGGAGGACAAGTGGAGGGTTGGCACAAGGAATCTTGCCACCTCATCCTACTTTCCCCATTATTTAACTTGCACTCTTGGACCTTCTATACCTCCCCCACATGGGCCTATCCTATATGGAGGGAATAGCCCAATATAATATCCATCTCCACCTATTTTATATTACTTCTCCCATGGACTTTGGGCCATATCTCACTAAATGCAGCCTAGGTGGAGGGGTGGCACATGGAGGAGCCATGCCACCTTACATTTTATAACATTACTACCATGGATTATGTACATCACACCTTATGGGTCCTCTTACGTGGAAGGGTGGCACATGGTCATGCCCTTCCACCTCAACCCTAGGCCCTATGCACTCCATATTTTATTATACTATTGCCACACATACAAGCACACACTCATATTTATGCCTTTTTACTTTGGTCAAATTTATCCATAATAGTAGTACACATTTCTACAACTTTTTTGTTGTAACATGTGCTTTCTTCTATCTTCCATCAACTTATTACGTTCATTTTGGCATTTTGTCATTGCAAGTTGAGCCTTGATTGCACTACATAAATCACACTTAGAGAATTCACTTGTTTTTGCCAAAGTTACATGCTTGAATTCAGAGTTCCATATGTAGTTGAACATGGAAGTTGACATCTCCTTACAACCCAAACTATGCTTTGACTACATGTTAACCTCATAGAGAATATCAACCTGCTTGTATACATTCGGTATCACCAACTGTGTTTCCCTTGATGTATCCTGAAGTGTTCTACTTTTGTGTGGCATATGCTCAGAATTGTTATCCACAAAATCTTGGATTATGGCTCTACCCAGTTTTGTGTGGTCCCGACCTCTCTGCACGATTCCTTTATTACCATGCATGCACCTTCGTATATCAATTTCAAATCGCTCCTTATATCGATAAAATGTTGTTTTTGGAATACCATGCATTTCATCTCATGCTGTACAACATATTTGAATACCATTCAATGAAAATACATATTTGAACTTCCCATTGTCATATTTTCAGCAAGCAACCCCAAGAGTGTCATATAAATAACTGGTGCGAGCCTCCAAACTTTGACCCCAATACTCTATGCGTAATTTGGATATCATTTGACGATCGGCAAATTGATAACAATTTTGTTTACAACAATCAATCATAGATACTTTTGTGACTGCATCCCTTGTGAGTCTAGATGATGCTAATGGCATGCCATGTTTTTTAGCTTTTCTCTTTATCATGCAGTAACACCTCTTTTAAGAGGATCTTTCATTTGGGTCCTCATCTTCCATGTTCTTTTTCCTAGAATGACTTGGAAAATTCATGGTGTCATTGATTCTTAATGAAATTCCATCTGAAAAGGTTATTTGTGCAGTGGGCCATTTTATTAAGTGGATGGTATCGATGCCTGATACATCACTATGATACTTTCCAATTCCCACACCCATATTACCTTCATCAAGCATATCAAAATTTATAAGTTCAAATGGGTAGACATACAAAACAACACCCTCAGGAATGCTCTTGGTTTTCCACACATCCCATATTAAAACTTTCTTATTCTTCCATAATTCTTGAATAAAAAACTCATCATATTCACATAGAGGTTCAACATCAATGGTATCTAATGTTATATCATTCATTGGTACAATAGCTCCATTGACATTGTCCACACAACTCATTGATCGTGCTTTCCAACAAACAAGACTACCCAAAGCCTCATAGACTAAGAATGCATCCATTGTATGAAATGGAAGAAGTGCACTTTCATCCATACAAATATCGATAACCACCAATACATTGTTTTCTCCCAAGGGCACACCTTGGCACATGTCATCATGTGATGTAGAGAATATTGTCCCAAAGGCAACAATCTTTCCATTGACAAGCAACTTGAATTTAACCCCCACTTTCAATGTGGCACCTACATACATAGCATTTGCTATAGTTCAATATTGATATCTGATGGTGTGACTTAGGATGATAATGCTTTACAAGATTTTATTACACAACCAAATCTTTCTAAACCTTGGTGCTTTGAATTTCAGTGAGCAAAATCTAGCTACATGGCCAAATCTTTACAGACCATGGTGCTTTGAAAGGGAGTAGCAAGATTTGTCCACACAACCAAATCTCCTGAGACACTGGTGCTTTCAAGAAGCCATCAAGATTTGGCACACAACCAAATCTACTTAGACCTTGGTGCTTTGAAAGAAGCCAAATCTCCCCATACCTTGGTGCTTTGAAAGAAGCCCATATGATTAGGCCACATGATCAAATCTCTTCAGACCCTGGTGCTTTGAAAGGAGCCAACAAGATTTGGCCACATGGCCAAATCTCCTAAGACATTGGTGCTTTGAAAGAAACAACAACATTTGGCCACACGGCCAAATCTACTTAGACCTTGGTGATTTCAAAGAAGCTAGCAAGATTTGGATGCACGGCCAAATCCTTCAAGACCTTGGTGACTTCTTGCAAAGCATCGAGAAGATTTGGTTGTGGCATTCTTTCAAACTTGGGGAGATTTGGTCGTGTGGCCAAATCTTGTAGGCTTCTTTCAAAGCACTAGGGTCTGGGAAGTTTTGGCCATGCAACAAAATCTTGCTAGCTTCTTTCAAATCACCTGGTTCTGGGAGATTTGGCCGTGTGGCCAAATCTTTTCAAAGCATTAGGGTTTGGGGAGATTTGGTCGTGTTGCCAAATCTTGCTAGCTTCTTTCAAACCACCAGGCTATCTACCCTCCTCTCCCTACACCTCTGTCTACCCTCCTCTCAATTCACCTCAGTCTACCCTCCTCTCAATTCATCTCAACCAATTACGGCATGCAACAAGAGAACTGGTTTTTTAAGGAAACAAATAGATTCACCTGCCTACTTGAAATCCAAAGAGCACAAGCTCATGAACGAGAATGACTACTCAATAATCCAAGTAAGAAAACGAAAGAACTCAAAAGTGTACCTAATTCTTGCATGCTCTCCATCCTTTCCATCTTCAAAACACCACGATTTGAAAGCAAGAGTCTTGTAAAGTATGAAATGTGATTGAAAATAACCATTGTACTATTGAAAGTAGGAATCTTGAAGTGTGATTTGAAAGTAGGGTCCATCAGACATACATTGGCTCTTGCTTAAGAAGGAGGTTGCATTTCTTGGGTGATGTGCATGGAAGAATTTCAAAATTCAAGGGACTGAGAGCTTAGGGTCCTCCAAATTCTTGTTGTTACCATTTTGGGACTTGTTTTCCAACAATACTATTTTGAGGCATTGTAAATCACCTTTTTAATTTTGAATTGATGCATGGTGAAATTGATTTTGCAAAGGGTGAATATGGTGAAACTAACATTGAATTTTTATTTCACTTCAAATTATGCTCTCTTATTGCATACTGTGATCTCTTATTAAAGTTCCTCGAGTGGACCTTGTTTAAGTGGAGTAGACATTGCATTATTTACAATTCCACTTCAAACTATGACAATAATAATGCATCCCATTACTTACTTGAATAATTTTCAACAATCAATGCATCCACGTGAATCACTTCAACAGTTCTCAACAAACATTACGTTTTTAACAATTTTACTTCAAAGGTATGACAATTCAACATGTAGCATGTCAGGCATCATATGGATCACAATGCCTTAGCGAAAGGCAAGGGAGCTCTGATACCATGTCAAAGTGAGGGATCAAGGAGGATCAAGGCACCACAAGAGAGAAATAGGATAGCAAACACTCAATCTATTGTAATATGCATAATCAACAATACATGGTAGGCTTCTTATATAGAGAGATCCTTTAGAATAGTCAACACATGTGAGATCCTCTCATCCACATTTCTCCCTGTGGATATACTTGATCAACATCTCCATATCATGTAGTCCACATCCTAGGGTGGCTACTTTAATTCTTCCCTATACCATACCTTAGCCTCTAATATCTGCTCATGGCACCATATTTGAAACTCTGTCCCATCCTTCCTGGCCTTGAAGCTCTCTTGTAGTTCTTGCATCACCTTTCTGGTTTTTGCATTCTCCCTTTTAATCTCTTCCATCATCTGGTCTTTTTCAATGTTCAATGCATTGTGCATGTTACAAAGCCATTTGTAAGACCATCCTTTTTGGATGTCTAATCTTCAATCTCCTTTCACATCATTTCTAGCTCCTTGTGCACGATGTCCCCATACCTTCATTACAAATAGAGTGAGAATCCACTCCAACACTACAAACACATTGGAGAAGAAGAGGTTTCATACATACAAGAGGGAGCGGAAGCTCCAAGACTACTCATAGAGAGAGAATAAACTAGAGAGAGATGGACTCAAGAGTCTACATAAGAGAATATCTACAAGAGGGAGAGAAGGCTCATGGAAGAGGCTTGGGGAGACTAGAGCTACAGCAACATGAGGCCTAATGGTAGAAGAGATTGATGAACAAGGGAGAGGAGGGCTCCTTTTATAGAGATTTTGTTACCCTCCTTCACCCATTTACAATTGCTGCCTGTAGATTCCTTTCCCCATCAATTACATAAGCACGTACGTCACCATCCATGTCCTTTTTGGCTACTCTTGCCATGTGTCCCATCACAAGATGCTCAAGACTCTTAAAATATTGAGAAAGTCAAGAGTCTTCTCACATGGAGTCCATAGGGACCCTCTCTTTTCCACATGTCCACATCCTCCTTATTCCACATAGGACTTCTAGAAGGATTCCTCTTGACTTCACACTCCTCCACATGCCTTCCACATGCTTGGCATGTGGCCTCTCTTATATTATTGGAACACATGGACATGAGCCCACCTCTTTATATGACTCACTCTTCCTATTTTCTAAAGACTCCATAGTAATATCCCATACACAAATAGAAATAAGTGAGAGCCGCTAGGCTATCACTTGATACTTAAACTCTTATCAAACGTAGAGAAAAACAATACTAATGCCAAATTAAAAATATCAATTTTTGGCGTCACATCTTTCCCCCCCCCAGCAGATCCTCTCTAGTACAGAGAGGGTCTGCTGGCCCTCAAGGTGGTCGAGCATAGAAGAATTTAAGGCGATACTGATTGGTGCATCCGGGTATCACCATGCCATCAACTTCCTCAAGCTGATAGGTTCCATTTGTGACATTCATATACATTCTTATGGAGGCGTGGCCTAAAGTAACCAATCTCTACTTCTGTTGTGGAGTTAATTCTCGAGGGAACATGCCTTCTTCCACATATTTCTGAACATCTTGTAGTTTTAGCCATCCAGTGTCTACCCAAGAAACCACCCCCCGGTCTGGCACTACAATGGCTTTAGCTAACTCATCTGCCCTTTTATTTTCTTTTCTGTCTATATGAACAAACTTGCAAAAATCAAACTGACTACATAGTGCCATAGCCTTTTGATTAAGCTCCTTCAAATGAGGACTTCTTGTCTTGTAATGCCCTTGCATTTGCTTTATAAGAAGCTGAGAATCTCCTCTTACTTTCAATTCTTTAACTTGACTTTGAAGACAACCCTCCAAACCAAGAATCAAAGCATTATACTCAGCTACATTGTTAGTTGTGATATTACCTGGAAGCTCTTGTCCTCTTGCCCATATCTCTTGACCTTCAGGATTCATTAAGACTATCCCCTCGGCTCCTTGTTGGCATGAAGGACTAAAAGCCCCATCAAAATACAAAACAAAAGCTCTTGGTGGTGTATCCCTTTCATCTTTAATGTTCTCCTTACATTTCTTTTCTTCTCCTAGATCCTCCCGTCCTGTGAGCAAATCTGCCATAGTGGACCTAGTGGTATTTTCAGTGATAAAAGAGAAAGAGAAATCTTGAAGCTCTGACAACCATTTTGGAAATCTCCCCCCAGTATTAGGCTTGCAAACTAGATATGCTAATACAGACTGAGAGGTAAGGAAGAAAAATGTTCGAGGTAATAAATAGGAGCGAAACTTTCTGACGAAAAACACCAAAGAGAGAGTTGCTCCATTTCTTCATACCTTGTTTCCACATCTGTAAGCTGTCGACTGGCATAATGGATGGGTTGCATTCTACCTACCTATACTTTTGTAGGAATACAGCACCAACTGAATGCAAAGATACACTTGGATTTACATAAAAATCTTGAGACCAATCAGGGGGCTTCAATATTGGGCCCTTACTCATGGCCTCCTTAAGTTGCTAGAAAGACTCTTGTTGCTCCACACCCCATTGGAAAGAAACTCCTTTTCTTGTCAACAAGTTCATGGGATGCACTATCTCTGTGAAATCATCACAAAAGTGTTGATAATACTTGCTCTTTCCTAGAATTCTGTGAACACCAGTGACACTCTCAGGACTTGGCAATGCCATGATTGCTTGAACCTTGTCAGGATCCATTTGTAGGCCTTCTTCAGACACAATATGCCCCAACAAGACTACTTTTGTTTGAGCCAAATGACACTTGCTAGGATTTAGACATCCTTTTGCATCATCAATCCTAGCTAAGGCCATCTTTAACTTCTCCATGTGATCTATGCACCGAGAATAAATGCAAAAATCATCCAAAAACACCCTTATGAACTTTCCCAAGTAAGGCTCTAGGACTTGACTCATGAACCTTTGAAATGTAGCTGGTGCATCGGTCAACCCAAAAGGCATCACTCTGTAAGCAAAAACTCCCCAAGGTGTGACAAATGATGTTTTCTTTTGATCTTCCTCCCAAATATGAATTTAAAAGTACCCAGAATACCCATCACATACAGAATACATCTCATGCCCTGCTACTTGGTCTAGTATTTCATCTTGGAATGGCAAAGGAAAATGATCCCTCTTAGTGCATGCATTCAAAGGACGAAAGTCCACACAAACTCGCCACTTATTTCCTTTCTTTGGTGTGACAACTACAGGAGATATCCATTTTGAATCATCAACAAGAAAGATGAATCCTGCCTCAAGTAGTTGTGTTACCTCTTTCTTTAGTGCCTCAGCTTGGATCACCCCCAATCGCCTTAAGCGTTGCACAACTGGCTTGCTTTCTGGCTTCAACTCAATCTTGTGCTCCACAAGAGAGACTGGTCGAACCTGTGAATAGCTTGTTGCAAAGAGACATGGAAAATCATCTAGCATATCCAAGTACTGGAGCTTCTCACTACCTGATAGAGAATCACCAAGAAGCTCTTCATTGCGTTGGTGTCGTTTAGTGTGCTCCACATCCTCCACATGAAGTGTCTCTACAGGATCTTCTTGCACCACCACCTTGTTCCTTCCTGACTCATCCCAATCAGCACCAAGACAAAGACCAAAGGCCACTCCTTCCACCTCACCCTCTGAGTTGGACTCCTCGGAGCTACACCTTGTCTCTTCTTCTTCATTGGTTAGAACTCTCTGATGTTGAAGACTCCTCCTTGACAACTTCCTTTTTGCAGCTTCTAATTTTGTAGTGCACCTTCTTATCATTTCCCTGCAAAATCAATTCTCCAGTATCCCACTTTTGAACAGTCTTCACCTTGCATAGCCAAGGCCTTCCCCAAATCAATGGATAGGCACGTGCATCTAGCTTGGTAGGGATCACCTGAAAAGTAGTTGGCACAGAAATTCCACATACATCCACTTCTAGATTCTTCACCACTCCCAAGTTCTTAACCCTAGTGTTGTCAGCCAATTTGATGCGATAAGGAGAGGTAGTACTAGAGTATTTTAAATTAGCATCTATCATGGTCTTCTCACTCATGACATTAATCGATGCACCTCTATCAATGTACACATTATAAATCACTTGACCATCAATGATCACATCAACCACATGTACATCATCACCAACATCTATATCTACCTTTTGAACAACAGGAATGGCACTTTTCTTCTTTTTCTTCTTTGACACTCTTGTGCTTGCTAGCTTTCCCCATTCCTTCTGTAGTTTTGGAGACAAAGCAAGTAATTGACCAAAGGTGATATGAGCTTCCTTTTCTTTAAGGTCGGACAACAAGTCATAGCTTTCAATTCCTTGTCCTAAAGGAAAGTTTGACTGGCTAATTCTCCTTCTAGATGCCTATCTTCACTCTTTGGTGCTCTAGGTTGTTGTGCATTAACCAAATGCAATTTCAAATTAGCAAACTCTGCCATCAATTGGGAGATATTATGATCTAACTCAGAGGACTTTGGTACCTGAGGAGTGACCATTACCTCCACCTTAGAAGTTGAAGCTGTTGAAGACACAAAAGAGGATTTGATCTTTAGAGAAGCTTCTTTCTTGGTCACAATGCGAAGTGCCTCCACGTATGTTGTTGGATCTTTACTCATTACTTTTGAGCAAAGACGAGGCTCCAAAGCCATAACAAATTTGATCATCTTTAAGTGCCCCATCCATGAGAGACTTTGAGGGGCCGATGATGTAGATGCCACAGCTCGCAAAGCTGCCCTTTCATACTTTGTCCATAAAGTTTCATATCGGATTGCCAATGTAGAGACCAACTCACCCTCTCCTTGATAGAACCGGTCCAACTGCAACATCAAAGCATTTGGCGACTCCATTGCCCCAGATCTCTACTTCGTTGCTGCCACCACTTGGTCCCAGTCCTCCTTGGTAGAGTCCGGCAAGGTCTCATGCCAACTCAAGGATACACCTTCAAGAAAATCAGGCAAAATCTCTGCCCGATCCTTCATGGACCATCTAGAAAGCCAGCATCCTTGAACAAAATCCCGAAGATAAGACTCTGGGTCTTCCCCTTGGGTCCCTCGAAACACTGGAATCTTCACCATTATGAAACACAAAAAGGAAACACCAAGATCCAAATAATATCCCAAACAAGATCCGAACAAGATCTCACAGATCCTTAGTATACCAAGACCAACTTATTATGCATAACCACTTGTTGAAAACCCTCCACAATGTGATCCTCAACAAAATCTTCAAAAATAAGTAACCACAACCAGCACCATGAAAACATTGTGTATACATGCATTTTGTATACATGCATTCTAGAATCACCCTTCTCACAATAGGAAGTGCACATAAAAGCTTCAAGATATTGTAATCTTCATCATTTGCATAGCAAAAGAAGTTGAAGCCATTAAGGATCACCACTCCACTGTTATAGTCGAAAACTACCCAAAGACTCAACTCTTCTTCACACCAAGTTGCCAGTGCATGGAACAATCCCCAATCTATCATTGTGCCTGTTGCCGGTGTTGTCGATTCACTAACATATTCAATAGTGCAAACATAAAGGATATGATCAAGGTGACTGTGCGAATAGCTTGAGCATCACCTTCACAATCTTCAAGTTCTCTTAAACAGGTTGCAATCTCTTCTAACGGAGTTCTTCGAGGCATCTTCTTTACCTCATCAAAACACATGCCTCTTCTAGGCATAACATGCAATCAAGCACACCCGAGACTGTTTACTAAGGTGGGATGAATCCAATACCAAACGTACCCAGCGTCTCCACCAAAAGATGTGACATGAAGTTAGGGGTAATAAACTTCATGCACCTCTTCACTTCCTGCTGCTTTCAAACTGACTGACAAAGATATTTATCATTGAGAATGCGACATTAGAAAGAAGCTTTTATGCCAAGATACCACACCATAATTTCCTCCCTCAGATGAGAATGAAGATGGTAACATTCCAAGTGATGTTGTAATCAAGCATAGAGAGAAGGAAAGGATCAGCAGAGGCCATAATCTTAGCGAGCCGGTCTGCACCAAAGAGGAGTGATACGTTATTGAAAAAAGATCTTGTGGCTCAACATGACATGAACTGATATATATCGAGGAGTTTGAAGGGGCTGATTGGGTCAGATGGGTAGATTCCAGGGAAACATTGCACCTCCTTCATAGACACCTTTATACTCAGGGGGGTTACTCATCATATGTAACTCTATCACGTGAGTTCAACAAAGGGATATTTTTTATTTCTAAAATTTACAGAAATAAATATACATAAGGGACTATTTTAATAGTTTTGGAAAAAAATTACAAATTTGTATAAAAAAGGGGTACATTTTATTAATGAAAAATTTTACAGATAAGGGATTTTAAATATAGGCCTTGAACGCACGTGATATAGAGGGTTTGTACATAGTGACCCCCCCGAGCCTTTATACTTAGCTCAAAACACTCTACAAACTGTCATTAGACATAGAGGCCTATAACTTTTAGTAGAGACATGATATCAGATATTCAAGCATATAAAGATATGTGCCTTGATATGGGCTTCGCGCTGATATAAGTTTCATAAAAAATAGACAGACGGTTGAAGAGATATGGACAGTTTACTGAAAGGGGGTAAAAACTGTCATGAAAATAGACTATTAGACACAGAGACTCATAACATTTTGTAGTAACATCTGATTCAAGATCTAATTACATATAAACATGCGCCTTAAAGAGAGCTTCGTGCTGATATAAATTTCATTACAATCGGACTACCAAGCAGAAAGTTATGAGCAAAACACTAACAGGGGGTCAAACTGTCATGAAAACGACCCTCCACCCAGGCTAATTTCGCCTGAGCAGGATGCTCCCTCAAGACTCCACCTTCATCAACAATCCACCCCTCATGGATTTTGCCTAAAAGAGAGTAATAAGCTTGCATGGTGGCTCGGGAAACAGATGGACCATGTGTGCACAGTGAGCAGCCAAATAGAAAGAACTTTTAAGGCTTTGAAAGAAGGAAAAGGGAAGAGACACTCAAGAGAGAGAGAACCTGAAGTGATCTTCATTACAAATAGAGTGAGAATCCACTCCAACACTACAAACACAACAGAGAAGAAGAGGTTTAATACATACAAGAGGGAGCGGAAGCTCCAAGACTACTCATAGAGAGAGAATAAACTAGAGAGAGATGGACTCAAGAGTCTACATAAGAGAATATCTACAAGAGGGAGAGAAGGCTCATGGAAGAGGCTTGGAGAGACTAGAGCTACAACAACATGAGGCCTAATGGTGGAAGAGATTGATGAACAAGGGAGAGGAGGGCTTCTTTTATAGAGATTTTGTTACCCTCCTTCACCCATTTACAATTGCTGCCTATAGATTCCTTTCCCCATCAATCACATAAGCACGTATGTCACCATCCATGTCCTTTTTGGCTACTCTTTCCATGTGTCCCATCACAAGATGCTCAAGACTCTTAAAATATTGAGAAAGTCAAGAGTCTTCTCACATGGAGTCCATAGGGACCCTCTCTTTTCCACATGTCCACATCCTCCTTATTCCACATAGGAATTCTAGAAGGATTCCTCTTGACTTCACACTCCTCCACATGCCTTCCACATGCTTGGCATGTGGCCTCTCTTATATTATTGGAACACATGGACATGAGCCCACCTCTTTATATGACTCACTCTTCCTATTTTCTAAAGACTCCATAGTAATATCCCATACTCAAATAACTCTCACCCCATACCAAGGTATTTATAATTCATACCTATGGTATTTACAATGAGCCATTCCACTCATCCTCTCAATCCCATACAATATCATAGAAAATAGAAATAAGTGAGAGCCGCTAGGCTATCACTTGATACTTAAACTCTTATCAAAACGTAGAGAAAAACAATACCAATGCCAAATTGAAAATATCAAATTTTGGCATCACAGCACCATCGGGCTTGCATGCATGATTACTACGAGTGCAGTAAATTACTAGTCATCATCGGGTTTGCACGCTTAGGATAGTACTAGAGTGCATGGTAATGATTGATTAGAGGTGATTAGGCTTTATAATTTACTTTTGTGGTAATTACTACCTGGTGGTGGTGGCTCTCATCAGCCACATCTATGGCCACTGGGATGGTAGTTAATTACCAAACATCGCTAGTTACTCACCTTCCAATTACCACAATTGGGCTTGCATGCATGATTACTATGACTGTAGTAAATTACTAGTCACCAAGATTGCATGCTCAGTAGAGTACTAGAGTGCATGATAATGAGTGATTAGAGCTGATTAGAACTTATGATTCAATTTTATGGTAATTATTGCCTGGTGGTGGTGGCTGTTATCAGCCACATGTGTCATGGTTAAGATTCCACCAAGCTGGTAGTTAATTACCAGCCACTACAGTGGCCTTATCACCCACCACTAGGCTTAAGCATCCATGATCACTATGAGTGCAATAAAAATTACCAGTCCCACTGGGCTTGCATGCTCTATAGAGTATTAGAGTGCCTAGTAATCAGTGAATAGAGGTGATTAGGCTTCATGTTTTACTTTTGTGGGAATTACAACCCGATGGTGTAGCTCTCATCAGCCACATCTATCATGGCTAAGATTCCACTGGGTTGGCTGTTAATTACGAGCCAACGCAGTGCCTTCTCACCCACCATTGGGCTTAAGCATGCATGATCACTATGAGTGCAGTAAAAATTACCAGTTATCAAGCTTGCATGCTCAATAGAGTACTACAGTGCCTAGTAATGAGTGATTAGAGGTGATTAGGCTTCATGATTTACTTTTGTGGAAATTACTGCCCGAGGGGTGGTGGCTCGGATCAGCCATGCCTATCTTGGCTACAATTCCACTGGGTTGGCAGTTAATTACTATCCATTGCAGTGGCCTACTCACCCACACCACCGGGCTTTAGCATGCATGATCACTACGAGTGTAATAAAAATTACTAGTCACCAAGATTTCATGCTCAGTAGAGTACTAGAGTGCCTGGTAATCAGTGATTATATGTGATTAGCCTTCATAATTTACTTTTGTGGGAAGTGCTACCTGATGGTGGTGGCTCTCATCAGCTACATCTCTCGTGGCTAAAATTTCATCGGGCTGGCAAATATTTACCAACCACCATAGTGGCCTCCTCACCCACCACCGGGCATCTACTTCATGATTACCAGTCTGTCTGGGGTGGTGCCTAAGACTCCACCACGGTGTCTTGCATTTAATATGGATGGAACCCGATTCTAGCCACCATGGTGGCTCAAACTTTATAATATATAAGATCTGTGGCATTTAGTATTTTACTACGTTGCTCTCATCTGCCCCTACTCTACTCCTTTGCTCCACATCTCTGCTACTTTGCTCCACACCCCTCCTCTAGCTCTTTTCTGCCCCTGCTCTACTTTTCTCCATGCTCCCTCCTCTAGCTCTCATCACTCATCTGCTCCCATGCTCATATGTTGCTCACCCACTCATCTTCAGCATGACTAATACCACCCCCCTCGATGCACTGTGATCCAATGTTATATTCTTTCTCATATAATGTGATTGTGTTGCACTCACCTAGAGTCTCCCTAGAGTATAAATGTTGCCACTAGTGGAGATCCTTTGTTCCCATAGCAAGTCCCCCCATATCTGCATGTCACCACCTTAGATGACATGCTCATCTTTGGCCTCTTTATGGCTGTGCTATATGGGTTTCCCCTTGATGTCAATCAAGGCCTTAGTATTTTAACAATAGAGTACTCTTGACTTGTTGGGAGGATGTAATATGAGTCCAAGAAATGTGCATGGTCTTCAGCGTCTCCATTGTCTGCTCCTTGGCTCCCTAAAAAACATTAATGCAATGAGATAGGATGGCAAAAATAGTGAGCTATACAAATTTCCTCTTGCTCAAACTAGCCTGCATGAGATACCTCTCCAATATGCCTTTTTTTCCTTTCTACAAGTCCATTTTGCTATGGGGTATGACTACATGAATATTGCTACTTTATGCCATGCTCTTGCAGGAACCTTGCAAACTCATTTGAGAGGTACTCTCCCCCTCCATCTGACCTTAGGCATTTTATTTGTAGGCCTATTTCTTTTTCAACCATAGCTTTAAAAGCTTTGAAATGCCCAAACACTTCACTTTTCTTTTTCATAAAATACACCCAAACTTTTCTACTATAGTCATCAATAAAAGTGACAAAATAATGACAACCTCCAATAGATGCAACTTTAGTAGTCCACACATCAGAGTGGATTAATTCCAATGGCCTCTTACTCTCTTGAACATGTCTAGGAAATGGTTTTCTTGCTTGTTTTCCAAATTGACAGGCTTCACATACCTTATGCATTTCTGCAACCTTGAACTTAGGTAATCCTGCAACAATATTTTGGGCCTGCATTAATTTAAGTCATTGTACATTAACATGACCAATGCGTTTATGCCAGATATCAATATCTGCAACTACACCGGTCCCATGTGCAAACATTACTGCACTCAAAATCAGGCATGTCCACATCCAACATAAACATCTTGCCCTTCTTCTTCCCTTTTGCTATCAAGCGACCTTTATTTTTCATATCCTCAACAAAGCATCCATGAGGATTAAATCTAACCTGCAAGCCCTACTCAACCATTCGACCAAAAGAACCAGGTTCTTGGTGATGTTTGGGACATGAAGTACATCAGACAGGTATTTCTTTTTCCCATCCTACATAGACAAAGGAATTTCACCAATCTGCACATGCACTACTACACACGGATCCTATTGTGACATTTACGTACCAACGTTTAGTGCCCACTTAGTGCTAATCGTCGGTATAGAAAGCGGGTTTCGTAAATCATCGCTATATAATGACTATTGCTAAAAGTCACTGTATAGCAACTTTTTAGAAAAAGTTGCTATATAGCGACACTGAGACAAAATATTATAGCGACGTTTTTACAGAGGTTTTTTTTTTTTTATAGGCCTTAAAAGTTAGTTTTTTCCAATGACAAATTTTTTAAATTTTCATACATGTTTGAACTCTTAGAGAATAAAAAAATGAGAGCATGTACATCAAGCCTTTGAAGCTCATATATTCATGTCCAAATTTGAGATGAGAAAAATCAAATAAGAGCATTTACATCAACTGTTTCATCTTGAGCCAAGTCTAAGGCGCCAAGCAAGTCTATCTCCAACTCTATACCGAGTTAATCTCCTATATCATCATCGTATTCTAGCATCGTACATTCATTTAAAGGTATTTGATCATATTCTTCAATAAAGCTTAAGTGTGGTGATTGATCTTGATGATTGTTGTCTTCTTCATCAATATCGTGATCTCCATCCTCCTCCTGTGCGATGCCATTATGCGCATCTTCCTCTTGGCTCATATGGTGATCTACATCTTCTTTGCTAGATTCATCAATTGGATTTGGCATTGCTAGTGGCACCTCCATATCCACAGCTCGATCTTCAAAAATTTGCTTACTTCGTGGTGCAACTTGGATCACATACCACCATCTTGGATCAGAACGATCCGGATGAAAAACCACCTATATTGAAGATGGGTGCCAAATGTTGTCAATTATATATATATCAATGGACTTTAAAAATGAAAGCTTCGGCTAATTAAATCATTAGTATGCACCTGCTCATAGTGCTCGGGAAGAACAAAAGTATCACTTTCATTGGTCCAATGTTTGGTGGAGTCTATTGCAAAGAGACCGCTACTATCTTTTCTCACTGTTGCATGGGGACTGTTGTAAGTAGTTCTAAACCATTTTACATCAAGAATGAAAATAGTAAATTGTCTGAAATCAATTTCATAGATGTCGCGTATGGTTCCACAATAATCCAACTGTGAGGAGAGAAGATTGGTATCCGAAGCACTTGCTCGGCTATCTTGTGTGAAGTTAGCCATGACTCCACAATCATACGTGACTCTCTTTGAATCGATGCATTCCACGTGAAAATGTCGTCCATATGACCATAATGCACTGTACTTTTTGTACTGTAAAAGAGCATCATTAAAACAATGAAGATGCACCTATTTTATAGCATATATTGCCACAAATAATTACTTAATTACGTTAAGAGATAAGAAACTTACATGCACCATACATCCAGATGATAACTCTCGCTCGCGCTCGCTTATTGTCTCTCCATGACGTTCGGCTTTATGTAGAGCCAATTGTAGCCAATCAAGTGACATGTGAGTAGGGAGAAGAGCCAGATCTCATGGATATGGTTGTGATCGCCTGTACATTACTCTGAATCTCGTCCTTGGATTTATTCTTTCTGCTTTGGCCACTTCATATCTCTCAATCCACTTCTGCATCTCAGGGCTATTGAGGATACAAAACTTATTAAATTTCTCCATTTGCTCTTCGCTCATCTTTCTTTCAATCCCTTTTCCTTGAGGAACCTCGCCAACAATGCGATCATCAACCTTGTTGTGCCAAGCTTGCGGCATATCAGGATCCGTGGATGCAAGAAACTCTGTGATATATAATAATGACTCTTGCACAAGCCATCCCTCTGCCATGCTTGCTTCCGGTCTTGCTCTTTGTCTTACAAACCCCTTTAAAGTTTTCATAAACCGCTTGAGAAAAAACATCCATCGACTATGAACGGTACCTGCAATAGCCACCTCATCAACTATGTGCACAAGCAAGTGGACTTGAGTTGTCATAATGCTCGAGGGAAAGTGCTTCTCAAGCAAGCATACGGCTTCGATGGATTCCACCCTAGCCTTCTCGATGCTCGATATAGAGATCTCTTTTTGAGATATCCACCTATTTCACATGTCCATGCATATGTAAGATATTTGAGATATCCACCTATTTCACATGTCCATGAAGAAAATACATAATGCGATTTGATAGTAAGCATACCTCACAATACCACAGATCTTGAATATAGCATTTCTAACATCTTCTTGTAAGCACACTTTTATTGTAATTGGGAGGATGAACTATCAAAGCAACAATGAAGTCATGTCAACAATATAACATAATAATAATTATGCCAATGCATCACTATTATCAGTACACTAATTCTACTTAGAATACCTGTAAGACCTTGTGCCAATCATGGGACTTGAGGCCACTAAGTTTATTGTCCTTTGAAAATGCTCCTTTCAAGCAACGCATGTACCCTGTCGGTGTTTGAAAAGAGGCAATGTGGGGATGAGCATTTTCTGAGCGAAATCTTCCGAGCGTCCGAGCGAAGGAAAAAAAAAGCTTCCAACTATGCATAAATATGGCAAAAATCGATCAGAAGAAAACATAGTTTCACTTAGAAATATGCAAAGTATTATAGCTATGCCTATTTTATACAAAAATCTTTAGGTGAATCTGTAGGAATGGTGAGAGCATAATGAGATGGCTTTTGAAGAAACCCACATGTAGAGTAGACTTCTCTAAGAAAATTCCCTTATGATCCTTCTTACAACTTTTACTTAATAGGGGGTGACATTGAAAACCCTCTCTCAACCTATCTTCATGAAAGAGTTTCTTCAAAGAAAACTCATTGAAGCAAGCCATCCAGGTAGTTTCGCCAGCGAAACCCCTTTGAAGCAAGTCTCCCAAGGTAGTTTCGCTGGCGAAACTACCTTGGACAGCACTTTTAAAAGTGACATAACTTTCATATCCAATGTCCAAATATAGTCATTCAACCACTCAAATTGATCGGAACACCCCATTTGAGCACATCTATGGAGTTATATTTTGGAAAATCTTTCATATATAGTATTAAATATTACATGTATTTTATGAGAGTGATATATAAGCCCAAGTTAATACTTATTTATAGTAATTTAAACTTCTTTAGAAACATGTCCATAAATATGCTATAAAAACACTAAAAAGATATTGCCATATGATATAAATGTGTTAATAAGTAATTATATATGCATAGTATTATTACATTGAGAGTGATTATGAGGAATGTTTCTTAAAGGAATCAACACTTTTTTAAGGTAATAACAGGGGTACAAAGGGATGTCTCTAAATAAGAAAATCATGTTGTCTAAAAATGAATGAGTGACTAGCCTATATATTTTTATGATAAAGGGATCTAGTTCTAGTAAAAATAAAAGTGTAAAAACCATGTTTCCTAAAGAAAAACATTTTTAAAAATCTCTTGAAAAACACGCTCGGATAAACCTGCTCATAGGTTTTTGCTCGTAAAATTGACGCATCCGAGGCAATGTCTACCTTGATCGCTGCCTCCTCCCTCGTAGAGAGGATCCACGTTGCTTTCGGGAGGACAAATTTTCCCAAAGCATGCACTTGGGGCCACAAACGAGACATCCTATTCATAGCATGCAAGTCTTCTCACACTCCTCTCGAGTCCTTGGAACCAACCAAGTGTGCCCAAATAGTAGCCCCCACATTCTTGAAGATATGCATGGGATCCAAGAGATGATTGATTTGTAACTGACCCCAATAAGGAAGATTGTGAAAGATCGATAGCCTCTTCATACCAGAAGGAGATTCCTCTCCATTCGCCCTCCAAGCTTGAATCCAATCACTTGCCTTTAAATATGATGGTGGTGGATCAAGCTAACCTCCACGTGCGAGATGGTCGAGCGGAAGGTATCGAGCATGACCTTCATAAACATTTTTCCTCATATGTTTGGAGTAGCGTGCAAGCGATTTCAGAGCCGGTCCACAAATAGGACAAGCATGGTACCCACTTGTAACAAGTCCTGCACGTGTGCATGAATGTGTTAGTACAAGACATGCATGCAAAAGAGAGTAAAAAAAGAATAATTTCTCATTGTACATGTAAAGACACAACCACGTACCTGCGCACTCTCCATATCCTAGGTAGTCATGCATGGTCCACATCAAGATACCCCTGACCAAAATATCATTGATATGTCTAGGTGCTCTGGAAATATCAAAGACCTGCACTCCTCTCCATAATATCTGTAACTCCTCTATCAAAGGTGCCATGTACACATCCATGTTTTTTGCCTTGTACTTTCCTGGCACAAGTAGTGCAAGCATGAGATGTCCCTTTTTTATTGTTAGCCATGGTGGGATATTGTAATTCACCACGACTATGGGCCATGTCGACCAAGATGTTGAGCGTAACCCGAAAGGATTCATGCCGTCCATGGCTAGCCCAAGATGTAAGTTGCATGGCTCCCTCGCAAAGTTCGGCCACTGATTATCTATGTGCTTCCAAGCTGCACAATCTGTGGGAATCCTCAATGTGTCATCAGTGGACCGATGAGATGCATGCCATGTCATCAACTCCGCTATGGATTTGCATCGAAACATGTGTTGTATTCTTGCAATGATGGGAAAGTGTCTCAAGACCTTTACCGATATTCGCTCACCCTGCAAGTCATCTCTATATCATTGTTCCCCACACTTTGGACAACTAGCCAAATCTCCATGCTCACGACGAAAGAGAATACAATCATTACGGCAAGCATGGATGGTATCATAATCCATACCCACCATTGTTAGCATCTTTTTCGCTTCATCTCTTGATGCGGGCATGGTATTTGGTGTAGGCAACATCTTCTGGAGCAACCTATGACAAAGACAGTATCCAAATGATGATTCTCAAAACAAACAATATACAAATAATGAGTCAAATTAATGCAAGGGCTAACCTCATTAAGGCCGAGACACTTGTATCCGACCACCCATACTGTACTTGTAGATTCAAGATTGAGAGACAAGCACGTAGTTTAGACATCCTAACACCCTCGTACAATTGTGTTGATTGCAACTCTCACATTTTGACCTCAGACTCTGACATCACGTGTACGTGGGATGTAGTGCCCCTAAAAATGGAATCCATCATGTCGACTATACCCTCATCGTCATCCGAGAGACTATAGTCTTGCTAAAAGTGAGAAGGTATATGTGCTCCCTCGTCACCCTCCTCATCCTGTTTTAAGATTTCGTGTAAATATAAGATCTTCTATTTCCTGGTATACAATAAGATTGTGAACTTAAATAGCTCTGACTTACCGATGAGCCATTAACATGTGCAACACCAACGGGGGGTACTGGTTCCGGTTCCTCCCCATACATCCGCAAGTGGCGCATGATAATACGACATTGATGTCGTACTTCTCACTTGCAATGAGTGCAATGATAGTATAACCTTTCCGTAAGCCACTTTGTGCTCCCGGGTGTTGGTGCATCATCGGACGAGCTTCCACTCGTCCCTTCCATCTACACTCATAAAATCACAACATAAGCATGAGGAGGACATATTGACAATTATAAAAAAGCATGTTTGAGCTTCTCTTGATGCCACATCAAAAAAATGACAGTAAGCGTCGCTATATAGCGATGCTTTCTCTGTTCCGTCGCTATACAGTGACGTTTTTAATTAAAAACATCGCTATATAGCGATGGATTAGCGTCGCTATATAGCGACGCTGTGGGTTAAAGCCCGAAACGCCGAAATGCGTGGCGTTTTGCTCATTCCATTCCCTAATCTCTCAAGTAAGCAACCCAAAATCTCCTCCCACCTATTTTCGATGACCTCCCACCTATTCCAAGCAACCTCCCACTCTATTCTCCACTCCTCACCCCTGTCCTACCTCTTGTACTCCCTCTCGATCCTTTTCCCTCTTTGGTTTCTTGAAAGAAAGTTCTTCAAGAGGTGAGTTTGTTTCAACAATGTAGGTTGTTTGTTTGTTAGCTTTAGTTTTGTGAGTGTTTCTTCTTGTATTGCTAAACCTGTAAACTAGTTTTCATGCTTGTTTTGAAAGGATTGAAACAAGAAACGAGATTTCAAGAAAGAAAGAAAACTCACCTCTTTTTTCTGTATTTCTCTTCCTTCTCTTTCTCCTTGTCTCCTCAATCTCCTCCTTTCCTTGTCTCCTCAATCTCCTCCCTTCAAGAAGTTGCTTTTGTAATCTCCTCCTTCCACTAACATCTTATTTGAAAAAATGGGTTGTTTTCTCTCTTTTGTAGGGCCAGTCCACTACACCGAGCGGGACATACAATTTCAGGTAAGTGCTTCCTCTTTTTTCCATTTATTATTTTTGTTATTTGCATTGGCCTGCAGCTAGCGCCTTAAGCGCTAGCTGCAGTGATGGGCGTAGGAACCCTCTCTTCCCCTCCCACTCTTTCCTTCTTCCCCCTTCTCTTATTCTCTTTTTTCCCCCTTCTCCTTTTTCCCCCTTCTCTTTTTTCCCTCTTCTCTTATTCTCTCTTTTCCCCTTCTGTATTTTCCCATCTCTTTTCCCTTCTCTGTTTCCTTTCCCTCTTATTCTCTTATGCTTATGCTTCTCTCATTCCCCCTTCTCTCTTTCCCCCTTCTCTATTTCCCCCTTCTCTCATTCGCATAAGCTCATGGTCATGCATGAGCATAAGCATGAGCTTATGCTTATGCTAATGCTTAAGCATAAGCATAAGCATAAGCATAAGCTCATGCTTATGCTCATGCATGACCATGAGCTTATGCTTAAGTTTCCCCCTTCTTTATGCTTCTATTTCCGCATAAGCTCATGCTTATGCATGAGCTTATGCAGAAATAGAGAATGGGAGAAGCTTATGCGGAAACTCATTCTCTATTTCCGCATAAGCTCCTTCTCTTTTTTCGCATGAGCATCAGCATGAGCTTATGCTTATGCTTATGCTTATGCATAATCATAAGCATAAGATCATGCTTATGCTCATGTATGAGCATGAGCTTATGCTTAAGTTTCCCCCTTCTTTATGCTTCTATTTCCGCATAAGCTTATGCTTAAGTTTCCCCCTTCTTTATGCTTCTATTTCCACATAAGCTTATGCGAAATTTCTGCATAAGCTCATGCATGAGCTTATGCGGAAATAGAGAATGAGAGAAGCTTATGCAGAAACTCATTCTCTATTTCCGCATAAGCTCCTTCTCTTTTTCCGCATGAGCATAAGCTCATGCTTATGCTCATGCATGAGCATGACCTTATGCTTAAGTTTCCCCCTTCTTTATGCTTCTATTTCCGCATAAGCTTATGCTTATGCATGAGCTTATGCGGAAAAAGAGAATGAGAGAAGCATAAGCTCATGCTTATGCTTCTCTCATTCTCTATTTCCACATAAGCTCATGCTTATGCATGAGCTTATGCGGAAATAGAGAATGAGAGAAGCTTATGCGGAAACTCATTCTCTATTTCCGCATAAGCTTATGCGGAAACTTAAGCATAAGCTCATGCTCATGCATGAGCATAAGCATGAGCTTATGCTTATGTTTATGCTTAAGCATAAGCATAAGCATAAGCTCATGCTTATGCTCATGCGGAAAAAGAGAAGGAGCTTATGTGGAAATAGAGAATGAGTTTCCGCATAAGCTTCTCTCATTCTCTATTTCTGCATAAGCTCATGCATAAGCATGAGCTTATGCGAAGACTTAAGCATAAGCTCATGCTCATGCATGAGCATAAACTCATGCTTATGCTCATGCGGAAATAGAGAAGGAGCTTATGCAGAAATAGAGAATGAGTTTCCGCATAAGCTTCTCTCATTCTCTATTTCCGCATAAGCTCATGCATAAGCATAAGCTCATGCGGAAGTAGAGAAGGAGCTTATGTGGAAACTTAAGCATAAGCTCATGCGCATGCATGAGCATAAGCATGAGCTTATGCTCATGTGGAAGTAGAGAAGGAGCTTATGCATAAGCATAAGCATAAGCTCATGCATGCAGATGAGGTTATACTTAAGTTTCCGCATAAGCTCATGCTTATGCATGAGCTTATGCAGAAATAGAGAATGAGAGAAGCTTATGCGGATCTCATTCTCTATTTCCGCATAAGCTCATTCTCTATTTCCCACTCTATTTTCCTCTTCTCTCATTTCCCCCTCATCTCTTTCCCCCTTCTCTCATTCGCATAAACTTTCCCTCTTCTTTATTTCTATATTTCCCACTCTATTTCCCTCTTCTCTCATTTCCCCCTTCTCTCATTCGCATAAGCTTTCCCCTTCTTTATTTCTCTATTTTCGCACAAGCTTTCTCTTATGCATGAGCTTATGCAGAAATAGAGAATGAGAGAAGATTCTCTCATTCTCTATTTCTGCATAAGCTTATGCTTATGCATGAGCTTATGCAGAAATAGAGAATGAGAGAAGCATAAGCATGAGCTTATGCTTCTCTCATTCTCTATTTTCACATAAGCTCATTCTCTATTTCCACATAAGCTCATTCCCCCTCATCTCTTTCCCCTTCTCTATTTCCCCCTTCTCTCATTCTCTATTTCTGCATAAGCATAAGCATGAGCTTATTCTCTTTAACTCTTATTCTCTATTTTCCTTTTCTTTCTCTCTTCTTTCCTTTCCATCTTCTTTTCCTCTTTCCTTTCCCTCTTCTTTCTTCTTGCCTATGCCTATGCCTATGCCTATGCTTATGTTTGTTTTTTTGTTTTCTGTTTTTGTGTCTGTGTCTATGTTAGACATGGGATCACATCACTCATCCGATGAGTACGGATAGCCTCGCAGGATGAGAGCTCACGATCTATATGCTCCAGAGGACTTTGATTCCTCTCAGGCGACTACCTCGAGGACTGGTCCAACTCCTCTTGGACCTAGCACTATGACTACCCCTGGTCCGACTCCTCTTCCATGTAGCACTGTGACTACCCCTCAGGGAACTCCTTTGCTAGCTGCGCATGGCTTTGTCGGGAGTCCCGACGAGTTTGTAGCACAGATGAGCGATGAGGGGGCAGCGAGATTCTTCTCTCTGCTCTCTCAGAGGACCTCAGCAATTCCTTCCCCTACACCGACGGGTGGACGTACTGCCCAGCCATCCCCTCGTGCCCCTTCGACCGCGGGATCATCACCTGCGCATGCCTCTCACAAGGGAAGGAAGAGTAGGATGGGCGGCTCATGTTGTGCTAACTCGGGATATGTAGACGAGTCAGCACACTCACGCTCCTTTAGGTCTCCACTTGGTCCGAAGACACAGTATCAGTCAGGTCCCTTTCCCTCTCCTAGTCCCACTGCTACTCCTCGCTCTGGAAGCGCTCGCGTACGTTCCACTCCTTCAGACTCTGCTACTGTCAGTCCCCCTTACTCATCAGGGGATCTCTTCTATCAGATCACATCTACCGGAGAGATAATAGAAGATAAAAAGGGCAAAGAAGTGATGGCCACCATGAGGAGGTTGATGAGTCATCACTTCAAGAGCGGCATAAATACCGATTGGTGGTATCAAGATGGCCAAAAGAAGCAGGCGGTGATCGATGAGTTAAAACGAAGATACCCTAATCCGCCAAATGTGGAGTTTAATGACAATTATATGCAAGAGTGCATGGGTTTGGTCCTGAAGCATCGTAGATCAACCTTGCATACTTCCATCACAAAGGGGTTGGCTAAACCCAGCTGGGTAGACAAAGCTGATTGGAAGTACTTCAAGAAGCAACATAGGGACCATCCTGAAATGTTCGAGGGTTAGAGAAGGGCTACGAAGAGACGGCTAGACGTCGTAGGTACTTCGCACTTTGGTGCAGGCGGATGGTATGCATTCGAGGCAATCATGGTAAGTCTACTTCTTCTCATTTAATGTATTGTTCTATTTGTTTTACTTACATATTACATGCACTTTAGCTAACTCTAACTCTCGTAAATTGGATCCACAGCAAGCTGCGATGGGCCGTCTTCCTACAGATGCAGAGACGTGACGCGCATTTCGGATAGGAACAAAGCCGTGGTTCATTGAGCAAGAGGCAATGGGAGCGGCGGTCGATTGGGCTGAGGTGGCTGCTCGCATGGTATAAGTTTACTTCTACTTATAATCTCACTTTTTAATTTAAGTTCCAATCTAATTTTCGATTTATATGGTTCACTCTTAGGGTCAAAGCTCAAGCGTCCCATCATCGGAGGTGAGCGATCAATAGGGCTAAGGATCAGACGCAGGTGGCGACGACGAGGGAAAAGATGCAGGTGTCGAGGACCAAGGAACAGGCCAACAAGACGAAGATGATTTGGATTCGGATGAGTAGTAGTGGTAGTAGCATTTTATATATCCGCTCGTTTGAGCAATTTTGTATCACCCTTTCGAAAGGGTAATTTTGTTACAAACACTGTTGTATATGTCCGACATGTATATGCATTTGTTACTCATCATTTCACAAGAACAATTTTGTATCACCTTGCAAGCAAGGGAAATTTTGTTATAAAAAACTTTCTTTTGTAATTACAAAAAAAAAAAAGATTAGTGGGGCTAAACAGGGCCAAAAGGAAGCCCTGTTTAGCCCCACTAACCCTTTTTTTTTACTTCTGTTAATCGTCGCTATATAGCGACGTTTACCAGTGTCGCTATATAGTAACGATTAACAGTATCGCTATATAGTGACGTTTGCATCGTCGCTATATAGCGACGTTTGCCAGTGTCGCTATATATCGATGCTTTATAGCGACGGTCCTTTTCCGATGCTTTTAGCGACTTTTATAGCAACTTTTGCACCCGTGAAAAAAAAAATTTAATGTAAAAAGCATCGGTATTTCCGTCGGAAAATGGCCTATGCCTTGTAGTGACAATAGGATGTGCAGTATCATCACCAGTCTCCACAAATCCTAGTATTTCCATTTTCCTTACATCCTGCATCCATTTTGCATGACCTGTCATGTGGTTTGATGCACTTGAGTCAACATACCACACATCATTACTTTCTTCTGCACTTGTCACACAATTGGTCATGTGTTGCACCATAAATAGATGCTCATTTCCGTCATCACCCTGTTTACTAGAAGATGCATAATTGCCTTGCTGCGATTTTCTAGTCATGATGTCATTCTACTTTTTATAGCAGTCTTTAGCCATATGACCCATTTTACTATAGTAGTAGCATTCAACATTGCTGTTTGCATTTTGGCCTCTCTGCCATCCACCATGACCTCTTTGGCTCCCCCTGCCTCTAAGGTTACCACACCCTTCTCCATAGGACTAGTTTTCTTGAATTTGCTACATATTTTGATTTCTGCCATGGCCTTTAGATCGGCCTGCTCTACCTTTTCCAGCATTTGAGTAGAAGATAGTCTCTTTTGAAGTTCCTTCTGAAGAAGATGCGCCACCATTTCTCTCCTCTTTAGAAATTAGAAGAGCAATCAACTCTTCAAAATTAGGAAATTTTTCACGGACGGCAATGGATGTCTGGAACTATGCATAATCCTTTCCTAGACCATTCAAGGTATAGAAACTAAATCATCATCTTCCATTGGTGACAGAAGCAAGTGCATCTACAATCTTCTTCACCTTCATGTGGTAGTCATTAATGCTCATATTTTCTCTCTGAACATTATGCAACTCTTGCTTGCGCTGCATTTTCATGGCTTGCATATTTGTGCTATACATTTTTGTCAAAGTATCCCATGCCTCCTTTGGTGTGCTTGCATCTTGAATATGCACAATCATAAAATCTAAAATACTAATAGATAGCCAGTACATAACTTTTCTCGCTCTCTCATGCCAGCCTTTAAATGCCTGCAACTCTTGCGATTAGGAACGTTAGGAATAACTTCTTCTTCATCGGTTAGAACTCTCTAATGTTGAAGACTCCTCCTTGACAACTTCCTTTTTGTGACTTCTAGTGTTGTAGCAGACCTTCTTATCATTTCCCTGCAAAATCAATTCTCCAGTATCCCACTTTTGAACAGCCTTCACCTTGCGTAGCCAAGGCCTTACCAAAATCAATGGATAGGCACGTGCATCTGGCTTGGTAGGGATCACTTGAGAAGTAGTCGGCATAGAAATTCCACATACATCCACTGAGCATCCACTTCTAGATTCTTCACAACTCCCAAGGTCTTAACCCTAGTGTTGTCACTAATTTGATGTGATAAGGAGAGGTAGTACTAGAGTATTTCAAATCAGCATCTATCATGGTCTTCTCACTCATGACATTAATCGATGCACCTCCATCAATGTATACATTAGAAATTAGTTGACCATCAGTGATCACATCAACCACAGGTACATCATCACCAACATCTATATCTACCTTTTGAACAACAGGAATGACAAAGACAAAAGAGGATGGTTAAGTATCCAATCATAACTCATTAGAATTCAGAATAGTGTCACTAAAGTTCTCTGCCAGCATGATTAATAGCTTGTTTCCAATGGTACTATGACACAATGTACTCAAAATCTATTCCACAGAATGTGAAAATTTTTTAAAATAAATATTTAGAAGACAAGATAGTTCTTATTTTAATGTTCAATGAAATGAGAATGAAATTCATGTAAAATCATATAATATAATACGAGCAAGAATGGACCTTGAGCAAGATGGTCCATTGTAGAGTCTACATCATGAATTCCATCATCTTCTTGCACTATATCATCATGAAGTTGAATGTTCTTATTGTTTTCATGAGGTACCTTACCTTGTTGTCCTTCATACGGCATATCCCTTTCCTATTGATATCATATGATGATCTCTCTTCCACAATACCTTTTTCCATGTCAATCCACCATGGGCAATTCTTAATCTCCCATTCATTTAACTTGCCCAGGTTTAATTTGTCCCCATTTTTGTTGTGCAACTATTGTTTTGGTCATTTTGGTAGAATCATAAACACTATATTTCCTATTGTGGCTCTTGTTTTGGTGATTTTGGTGTGAGCATCCCAATATATATGAGAATTTTAACACAACAAGCAAGCTTGCAGTATGAACCCGCAGCAAAACATGGCAGATCACATGAATAATTCATGCAAAATCATGTATTATACAAGAAGCACGAAGATCAACCTGATAAAACCAATGGCTAACAAAACAAACCGCATGAAGAATTTGCATGGATTATGAACATAGAAAGGAGATCAGCATCACAAAAGAAACACAAAGGCTACAAAAGTGAACAGGGGCTACGGATCAAGAAAGTAAGGAAGCATCATCAACAAGGATGAGGGTCAATGTTTTCTTGGGTGTAGCCAATGGCGGAACTATTTTCGGGGCCATTTTGGGGCTGCGACACAATGCACTTTTGGGTGAATATTTGAATTTTGCGCAGACCCGCGCTCTCACCTAAAATTTTCTCAATGTCACGTGCACTGGCATAATAATGAGACACAATCTTAAAATGGTCATTAGCGTAGAGTTCAACACATGGCACTATATGCATATACTCATGAGCACAGAGACTGTTGTTCTACATCTGGCATGACTACATCACACAGCCATTGCCTTTCCATGTTTTCTTGCGTAGCTTCACCATTTGTCACTGTGCAACACAATATTTTATTGCGCTAACCACCATGCTGGTTTGAGCACAACCACGTTAGCCTGACTACATCATAAAAATTTTGCTTTGCCACCTATCGTTACACAGCTTTGCCATCTATCATTGCGCAACACAATCTGCTAACCACAGTGATGGTTCAAGCAATGATGTTGGCATGGAGAGACCACCACATTGGCATGAAGACCACCATGGCATGTCAATCTCTAATGGGACCCCTCAAGATCCATATCTGCAACCACCACACTGGATGTTGGAGCTATTTCAGCTCTATACCAAGGAAAATAATGTTATTTAATAGATATTTTAGGCGTACTACTACTTATGCAACAATTTCTCAACCACCGCACATGTTCTTGGAGCTATTTTAGTTCCAAGCTAAGGAAAATGTAGACAATTTCAATTTAGTATAGTTTCCTTGCAATTACAGCGCTGGTTATTGGAGTTATCATAGTTTTAAAGCACCACATTGGTTATTGGAACCATTTTCAGTACAGTAAGAATAGTTTTTTCAACAATTTCTTGTGCAATGATCCCTATGGTTGCAGTAAAATGTAAATGAGGGTAGAAATATGCCATTTGTTCTTCTTTAGAGCCACTTTCACTACCAAAGTAACAACCAACAATAGTTTTGGCGATAATGGTCCTACATTGAAATTTAAAAAAAAAAGATTACATTAAGAAATTACATCCAATAGTTTTTGCGATAATAGTATCACATCGAAATTGAAACAAAATAAATTACATCAAAAGCAAACATTTAACAAAATAGATTACATACAAAGATGCTAGAACTTTGTTTTTGTGACACTTCTTTAAGGACTTGTCAACACCACCATTGTGGCAGGACTGGGTGTCTCTTTTTGCCCTTGTTAGCATGTTCTTATCTTGGTGCCTGTTAGCCCTCTCTACTCTGAAGACTAACTCGAAACGCACTACTGCGACAGATTTACATGCGTAATCGTACTTCAGAACTGCGTATGAAAATTCATAGAGTAGAACGGTGATCGACAGAATCATTCATGATAAAACAACAAGGTAGATGCAATAGAATCTCTGTATTACATTTCTCCGAGCAGTACAACACCGTACTCTCTGATACATAGCACTGATCCTTGCTCCGATCCTCACCAATGAGTCCTCTGAATGACAATGAGCCTAATGATCCTCCTGAATGATCGCTCTCTTCTCTCTTATCTAACCGGCACACATAACGCCTTCACGGTTGTCGTGACGGTTGCCGTGATGGTTGCCGTGCCTATTCAGTTCTCCGCCTAGTCCTAGAACTTCCGTCTTTGCATATCCCACTATAAACTAGATACAACGTATTAATAATAATCTAAGGACTAATGATCTAAGGACTCCCCCCCCTAGTTCCTCGTTGCTGTTGCTGCTTTTGCCCTTAACACTTGGCACTTCCCGGTGAATCGGATTCCGGATCCGCATCCGAACCCACCGGTTCTCCGCTACGGTTCATCCTTGACGTCGCCACCGTCGTCTTCCGCCGCTGCCGCTGCTGCCGCTGCCGCCGCTGCTGCCGCTGGAACTGCTGGAGCCACCGGCGCCGGTACTTGGACTACCGGAGCCGCTTGCGCCGGTCGAAGTAAAGGTAGCTGCTGGGGGTTGAGAGCATGGGCATCCACAAAAATTTGGAGCTGTCCATAGAAAGGTGGTGCCGCCGCCCCCGCCTGCTGAGCTACTGCCGCCATCCGATGAATATAGCGGCATGCTATCTGCAGGTCGACCAACAGAGCTGCTCTCTCAACATGACTCGTTCTCCGCAGCTGTTGTAGCGCCTCTTCATGCAGCCGGGTCTTCTCAGATAGAGCGAGTTGGAGATCGGTTACCCGCATAGTGCGATCTGCTTTCTGCGCCACACCATCCAGTCGTTTCATTACCCGCCCCAATTCCTTGGTTTGGGCACCTGTTGATTGTTCGGCCGCAGTAGCTCTGAGCTGTAGCAAATCGGCCATGAGGCTCTTCACCTCAACTTCATGTTGTTGGTGCTCTTCTTTTCGGGCGAGCTTGAGTGCCAACAGCTGAGATCTGGCATCGTCACACTGCTGTTGCACCACCGCGACGTGTTCTTTCAGCTGCAAAAAGTGCCTGGCGTCCAAGGATTCCCCGTCCGCTGGCTCCGAAAAAGCTGCCACAAAAGCAGCTGCTGCGTCTGCTCGGGGTCGTGGCGTCATCGCGGTCTCGGGTCTTTTTCCTCTGGCCTTCGCTCTTCGGAGGGCTTCTTCCAGCTCGGCGATCCGTTTGACATAGCCTGCAGAAGAATCCACCGGTCCCGCCGCTGTCTGCTTCCCGAGAGTATTTGCCGACGTAGAACTTCCACCCTCCGGTTGTGCCGCAGTCTCCGTCACCGGTACTGGTGGTAAAAATGCGGTTCCTGCGCCCCCTCCCGCCGGATCATCCTCATCCCTCCGGGCCAACCGTCGGTCGAGAGGCCTGCAAGCCCGCTCCAGCTCTACTCGCAATTGATGTTGATGATCAAGAAAAATACCCTGCATCTCTGCGATGAAGGCTTCCGATAAATCCAACAAAAGTGCCTCGTCCAGCATGCGTGTAGAGCTAGAGGGTTGCCGGTACGCCATCACTTCCGCTTCCAACAACTGCACCCTGGCGGTCGCAGTTGTAGCCTTCTCCGTCAATTGTTCCGTCAGCCGCAGGTGTTCTTGAGTTTGGGCGACAATCGCCGTCCTTGCTTCCTCCATATCCTGCTGTCGCCGTGCATCCAGCTGTTGGAGTCGTACCAACTGCTCCTGCAGCTGTTGATTGCGTTCGAGCAGCCTGGCATTTTCCTGGCGCAACCTCGCCTCATTCTCCTCCAGCTGCCCCTTCTGAAAACATTGGAGCAAGCGCTCCGCCAACCGTCGTGCCGTGACCAGATCATAGGTCTCCACTGGCGGAGATAGCTGCAGCTCACCACTCCCCCTTGGGACTACACGGGCTTCCTCCTGACCTGCCTGTCTCCCCGAACTGTCCTCCCGAGTGTGGACTGAGCTTTCCCCTTGCAAGGCCTCCGCTTCCGGGCGGGTTTTCTTCAACATGCCTCCTTCCGGCGCGAGAGCCAACTTTCTTTTCAATAAACTGGCCATGCGGCTCGATGTTGCTGAGACCGCTGGCCTACTCCTCTGGCTACCCTGTGGAACTTCTGCAGGAACCGCTGGCCTACTCCTCTGGTTGCCCTGTGGAACTTTTGCCGGAACCACCACCGCAGGTACTACCGCCGTAACCTCCACCGCAGGTACTACCGGAGTCACCTGGTTCCTTGGCATCAGCGTCAGAGCTCCCTCCGTTGTTGATCTCGCTGGTTCCACCTCCTTGGACTCCTTGTCCGAACCCTCGTCTGTGGACTCCTCCACCTCCACATACGATCCTGGGACGACCGGTTCCGCATCTGGTCCGAACAAAAAGAATAAGACCTGCCCCATCCGGGATGTTGCCGTGGGCTTCAAGAGCTTCTTTGCCACCTCCAGAATTCTGTCCGCCAGCAGCTTCGCCCAGGGAACCGGTTTCCCTTGCTCCGCCCTCTGGAAATAGGTAAACTGGGTCTGTCCCAGTAGCTCTGCTTTCACCTTCTGCCAGAGTGCCTCCGCAATAAACTTGTAGCATGTCTTCTTCGAAGCATCCAGCTTCTTCATGTTGTACTCCCCCTTGCAACCTGCGCCGAGAGCTGCCTCCATGGCACTGCTGGTAAGCTTCGTGACTTTGCATGGACCATCCACCGGCAAGTGCAAACGGGCCGCTACCAGCTCCTTGCACAAGGTGAAAGTCTTTCCATACACCACGACCTTGCGCCCGCGTGCAAGCTGCGCCAAGATATCTTGCGCCAATGGATGAACTGGTGTCGTAGCCCATGGCAAACCCGCGAACTCCACCAGACGAGCTCGTGTCAGCCAAGACTGCACAGCCTCATCCCCAACAGGTAACGGATTGATCAGATGGAAGACCACCATAGCGGCGAAAAGCTGGGATGCAAGGGAGAAGAGTTCTGGAAAACAAAGAGTTGGAAATAAGCCCCCTTTTGCTTCCAAATTGCCTTTTGGATGCCCTGGTGAACTCCTTGTTTGCATGCAACGATCAAGTGTCCCATCATCCTGATAAAAGCCCCACTTCGAAGATTCAGTAGATTGCATAGCGGCGTCCGCGCTCCGCAACACGAGGCTTTGCTCCCACCGTTTCTCGGAATAAAGTGAGTGAGACCACACGTGCGTACTAATAGCCCCCATCATCGGTTTCTCCACCGAAATGGCTACAAATGCATTGGAAATGATCATCACAGGTGGTTTCTCCGGAAATGGGTAAGGTGGCATGGGCCCTGTATATGGTCGGAGACGAAATCCATTTACCGGCTTCTGCAACAGCTCCCCCTGTAGTGTTCCTAATCGGAACGTGCCGTCACCATAACGCTCCACCACCCAATACGGACCTCCCCACCGTAACTTCAGCTTACCCGGATGCGGACCCATCCGAGTGTTAAACAATATCACGGCATCTCTCCGTTTGAAGGTCTTTCTCTTTGAATGACGGTCCACCCAGACCTTCCGTCTGTCCTGGACTACCTGTGCAAGATACGCACTGTTGAACCGCTCCTCACCCAGCCGATCCAGCTGTTCAATCCTCCGGTCTACGGACTCGTCCCAGCCCAATTTCTCTGCCGCTGCAATCCGCAGACTCGGTACTAGGAATTCCATGGGGACCACTGCTTCAACTCCGTAAACCAACTTGAATGGCGTGAACCCCGTCGCAACCTTATAGGAAGTCCGGAATGCCCATAATGCGGAGTAAAGTTTTTCATCCCAATCTGTCCGATTTTCATTGACCAGCTTTTTCAAAATGACTAGCAACACCTTATTCGAGGACTCCGCCTGTCCGTTCGCCTGAGGGTAATACACTGTGGACTTCTTATGAATGATTAGGTGCCGGGTAACCAGTTCCCGTAACACCGCATTAAGGAAATGCCCACCTTGATCCGTGACGAGCTCAACCGGACATCCGTACCGTGTCATAATGGCTTCATAAAGGAATCTGGCCACAACCTTTGCCGAATTATCCTTCAGTGCTCTGGCCTCCACCCATTTGGTACAGTAATCCGTCACCACCAGGATATACCGGTTACCTGTCCTCCGCGCCGGTGGCGAAAACGGACCTACAAAGTCCAGCCCCCACTTCATGAACGGTTCGAGGGCCAGTATGGGATTATGCGGCATCCGGTCCCGACCTGATGGCTGGCCCAACCTCTGGCACACATCGCATCTTTTGACGAACCTATGCGCATCCCCCATTAATGTTGGCCACCACAGACCTCCTTGGAGTACCTTCCGTCCGGTTACTTCTCCTGCGAAGTGTCCACCGCTGATTCCTTGGTGAGCCTCTTCCAGGATGACCTCCTGCTCATGTGGGTACACACACCGTCGCAACACACCATCTAGCCCCTGCTTATACAATTGGTCAGCGATGATCCGGAAGTCTCTGCTCTTGAGCGCGAGCCGTTTCCGCTGGTCTCGCGACATTCCATCGTGCATCTGGCCCGTGTCGACAAAGTGAAACATGTCGTCGTACCACGTCTTTGGAGCTGCCGGTACCACCGCCTCCAGTTCGAACAGCTGGGCATCCGGAAAATCGTCTTCCACACCCATCGGGTCTTCGCCAGATTCCAACCGCGAAAGGTAATCCGCTACGGCATGTGTACTTCCTGGTCGATGGACCACCGTGAAATCGAACTCCTGTAAAAGCAGCATCCACCGGGCCAACTTTCCAGTGAGCTCGGGCTTGTGTACCAAATACAACAAGGCGGAATGATCCACATGAAACGTGAACCGATTCCCCAACAGGTAGTGACGAAACTTTGTTACGGAATAAATCATCCCCAATGCTTCCCGCTCCGTCGTAGAGTAATTCCGTTCAGCTTTTGACAACCTGCGACTTGCATAATACACCGGTCGGAACCACTTGCTTGTCGCTTCCTGCATGAGGACACTACCAATAGCCACGTCCGAGGCATCCACGAAGACATGAAACATCTTCGTCCAATCTGGCGGCTGAACCACCGGTGCTGTCGCCAACATCAGTTTGAGCCGTTGAAAAGCTAAGTCACAAGCAGGAGACCAGACTAACGGTACTTTGTTGAGTTGGTCATACAGTGGTGTCGCCACATCCGCCAGATACCGCAGCATTCGGCTGTGCCATTTAACCTGCCCTAGGAATCTCCCGAGCTGCTTACCGTTGCCAGGAACCTTTGCCTGCCGAATCGCTTCGACCTTCGTCGGATCTACCGCAATGCCTTCCGCCGAGACAATGCAACCCAGCAGCATACCGCTGCCCACGGCGAATGCACATTTCATAGGGTTCAGACACAACCGTGCCTCCCTACACCGGGTTAAGCATTTCTTCAGATGCTCAAGGTGCTGCTCGCGACTCCCAAAAACACTGAAATCCTCCAGAAATACCTGCATAAAGATTAGTAAATAATCATGAAATATTTCTTGGACCATGCGTTGAAATGTTGCCGGAGCATTCTTTAGCCCAAATGCCATCACCAGGAAAACAAATGCTCCCCACTCCGTGATGAAGGCTGTTTTCTCTCGATCTTCTGGTGCCATCTGCACCTGGTTATACCCACTGAAGCCATCTAGAAAAGAATACATCTCGTGACCTGCCACTGTATCCAGCATAGTATCATTAAACGGCAATGGAAACGGATCCGTGATTGTCGCCGCGTTAAGCTTTCTGTAGTCAACACAGACCCGCAGCTTCAAATTCTTTTTTGGAACAATCACTATTGGCAAAAGCCACGTTGCACGGTCAACCGGACAGATAAACCCGACCTTTAGCAGCCTGTCCAGCTCCTCCTTCACCCTCTGGGCATAGTTCGGGTTCATTCTATACCGTTGTTGCCGAACCGGTATCGCATCCTTCTGCAGATTGATCCTGTGCTGATAGAATTTGGGATCGATGCCGAGCAAATCTGTGTAGTCCCAGGCGAACACGTCTTTGAAGGATTTCAGCAATGTCTCCAATTTTCCCCGAAATCCTTTATCGAGCTTCGCACTGACACGGACGTTCTTTGGCTCCTCCTCCGTCCCGAGGTTAAGATCCAGCAGCTCGTCTTCTTTGACCCTCCGCGAGCGACGGAGTTCCTGCTCGAACACTCTTTCTGCCTCCGCCACTCCCGCTTCGTCCGGCATGTCTCCTGTGCCTTCCGGTAGACTCCCTTCGACTGGTTCTCGCGTGGAACTGGATGACTCCTGCGTAGCCGAGGGAATCTGATGCTAATATTGCTTTAAAACGGCAACCACATCGACCTCGAACAAGCTTACCAGCTCCGTATTCCTACTGAAGTAGTCATCCTCCTCTTCGACCCCCATTCCGTCCATCATATGGATACCTTCCGCCATCGTCGGTCGGAACGGTGTCCTCAGCCCTTGTTTGGTATGTACCGAGAGCTTCAGCTTCTTTTTTCCTTTCCGAATGGTGATGCGGTCGGATTGCCAGTCTTGTTTCACACGGGCCTGCCGCAACCACGGTCTTCCGAGCAATAACGGGTATGACCCGCTAATATCCTCCATCCGGAGAATCACCGCAGCGATTTCGAACTTCACGCCGCAAACCTCCATTTTCAATCCACGGAGCAATCCTAACGGCTGCACTCTCCGTTGGTCTGCCATCCGAACGGCGAAGGGTGCTGATTCCCATTTTGTGATACCCAATGGCACCAGCATTTGTTCGGACAGGATGTTGACCCCAGACCCTCCGTCCAGCAACACCCCTCCCACACGGCTGTTCTCTAGTGTTACGGAAATCACCGGGACTGCTTCGTCAAAAACAGGAGGCTGTTCTTCCGCTTCAGGCTTTGCAGATTCGTCTGACGACACTTCCATTGTTACCGCTTCCATCTCCGACTCCATCGCCCTGACTGGTTCCGTCAATTGTTTGATGAGAGAACTCCGGAAATTGGGTACCAATGCTAACAATTGCTCCATTGTCATGTGTATTTGCTGTTTCCGCAAATCCTGCCATAAATCATATGGTTCAACACCCTCCTCGCCGGTCATCAGGCCGTCCTTCTGACTGGTAGGTAGACAAGTTGCTTCTGGCTGCTCTCCTTGCAGGCGCCTTGCCACCTTCGCACCATTCTCCGTCACCGAGACTGCCTTTTTCGCGCTCGGCCTAGGTAACTCCGTTGGGGTTTTCTGGACCCATTCACCGACCGTCGACCGCACCTTTTGTTGTGCCTGCCAATCCAACGCCGTAGGTCTCCCCTTCTCTTGCGGGGCCTTGTAGTCCCGCACCTTTTCCTGGGATCGTGTGACCACGAGCACATCTCCGCTCGCACTTCCTCCCACTTTGTCTTCAACAGGGACACCCGCCGGTACTTCCGGTACTTCTTCGGACTTCGGACTAGGCTCCTTGCTATCCTGTTGCTGACTGGCATCATCGCATTCGATAATCAGAACCGCATTCACTGCTGGTGCGGACTTGCCTTCTCCGGATCCCCGGGTTGCTTCCCTTTCCGCCTTGTGGCGCTTGAATAATTCGCAATCTACCTTTCGATGGCCGGGTTGATTGCAATAAAAACATAGGAACGTCCGTTCCCCTGCTGGTTCATCTGCACCTGTTCCAACCGTTCTCGGCCGCCAAGGTCTTTTCGCCGGTGCGGCTGGTACCGCGGCTGGTGCTGCGGCTGGTGCCGCAACTACTGCCGCCACCGCTGGTGTCGGGGCTATTCGTGCGTTATAGCGGCAGATCTCCGTGGTATGCGTCGCTGTTTGGCAAATCGCACACCACCGCTCATTCAAACCGCATTCCTCTGCTAAGTGTCCTGCATTCCGGCACCGATTACACCAAGTATCCTTGCGAACTTTTGAAGAGGACCCTATTCCACTATCCCGGCTTTTGGCTCCGGCAGCAGATCCTTCCGGAAATGACTTCCCTGCCAATTTTCCAGCCTTCCGCCTCATGGAACGTTTGTCCTCCTCCTCATCCGACTGATCCGACTCCTCCTCAGTATCGGTATCGGAGTCTCCCTCAGCCTCCTCATACTTCACTTTTCCTTTCCTTCCCTTGGAAGTAAACAGGACTTGTTCCGCCCTTACCGCTGCTTGGACGACCTCTTCCAATGAAAGAGCTTCCAGATCCAACGATGCCAGGGACCTTTTCAATCCTTTATTCAGCCCCTCCATGAAGTAAGCATTTTGGATGGGGACTGCCGGAGTAGTTGCTGCATCGAGGCGGCGGATCAACGACCGAAACCTGGCCGCATACGCCTCCACTTCTTGGTTCTTCTGTTCCAGTTTCCCCAGTTTGGCCAGGACATGAACACGGGTCTTGTCCTCCCGAAACCGGAGCAAAAAGGCATCCCGCAGTAGATCAAACGTGGCGAAATGGGTAGCTCCATATTGCGCGATCCATACTGCCGCCTGCTTCTGCAGTGTCGGGATGAAAGTCGCCATCTTCATAAGATCTGTCGCCTGCACTGGTGGAGCCGTATTCACCATCCATGCCATCTCAAATGACAGTATATGTGCATCCACATCCTCCTTATCCCGTCCCGAAAACTTGGGGTACTTCACCGTCATCCTGGGTACCAGTGGTGGAATAGCCGCGCTACTTACCGTCGGAACTCCACCCCCACCTCCGCCTCCACCGCCTCCACCTCCCCTACCGGGATCTGGTGACGGACCTGGGGCTCCGCTTCCTGCAGGCACACCACCCCTCCGTCTCCTGGGACTCGGTGGTGGGGAATTCCGCAACGGTGACGCTTCGTCTTCCGGAGGAGTACCTGTTAAATCGAACGGGCTACTGCGTCCTGAGGATTCGCCTTCCTCCTGAACACCGGAAATGACTGGACCTTCCTCTCCTGGGATCAACGGAGGTGTGTCAGAGCGGCTACTACTCTCACTATCCGTGGAGAAGCCGAAGAGAAGATCACGTTGAGCCACATATCTGTCATGCCGTTCCTCGCGGGTTGTACGTGCCGATACTGGAGTTGCAGGCTCCCGAGGCCGTTCCGGAGAGCGCGATGTTCCCCCTGGCTCACTCCCAGCGTCATTCATGCGCTAGGCCTCGCACCGAGGAATCAGAGTATTACAGATGGGGAGCATCCAACCTCTCCGGGGTATCCACCGCGACGAACATGGAAATCTTCCGTGGTCGCCAAAGTGTTAGCCCTCTCTACTCTGAAGACTAACTCGAAACGCACTACTGCGACAGATTTACATGCGTAATCGTACTTCAGAACTGCGTATGAAAATTCATAGAGTAGAACAGTGATCGACAGAATCATTCATGATAAAACAACAAGGTAGATGCAATAGAATCTCTGTATTACATTTCTCCGAGCAGTACAACACCGTACTCTCTGATACATAGCATTGATCCTTGCTCCGATCCTCACCAATGAGTCCTCTGAATGACAATGAGCCTAATGATCCTCCTGAATGATCGCTCTCTTCTCTCTTATCTAACCGGCACACATAACGCCTTCACGGTTGTCGTGACGGTTGCCGTGACGGTTGCCGTGCCTATTCAGTTCTCCGCCTAGTCCTAGAACTTCCGTCTTTGCATATCCCACTATAAACTAGATACAACGTATTAATAATAATCTAAGGACTAATGATCTAAGGACTCCCCCCCTAGTTCCTCGTTGCTGTTGCTGCTTTTGCCCTTAACAGTGCCTAGTATGCATGTGACAATACGAGCACCTCGTAGTGCTATAGTAGGTAGGAATTTCTTACAATTTTGACCTAGAACTTCTCCTTTGCAGTGGACAATACAAGCACCTCGTAATTGAAATAACCTTTTTCATAGCAACTTCTATCAAGGCACTAGAAGAGGGAGCTCAACTTGGAGGTGAGCTCAATCGAGCACAACATTCGACAGCGGGATAGGGAACTCAATATGGTGGGTGAGCTCTAGCACACTGATGCATGCTCTCAGTGTGTTAGAGCTGATCATCAACTTGAGTACCTTCCCTAGTGTGGATGGTTGTGCGCAATCACGAGAGGCTCAACACCAAGTTGAGTTCTCTCCCAGTGCCTCACAAAACAACAACAACCTGTTTCCCTTGGCTCCCCATCATGCAATATTGTTGGTCATGAGGTTTTTCTTTCAAGTCTTTCAAGTAATTGGCTTTGTCATAGAGACTTCTTTCAAGGCACTGGTAGGGTTATCAAATAATTGCTTCCTTCAAGGCACTGGCAGAGAGAACTCAACTTGGTGCTTAGCTCAATCGAGTAGAACATTCGATAGTGGTCAGAGAACTCAATCTGGTGGTGAGACACATTGATGCATGCTCTCAGTGTGTTACAACTTATCACCAAGTCGAGTTCTCCTTCCCCAGTGTCGAAGATTGTGCTCATTTCACGAGAGTCTCATCACCAAGGTGAGTTCTCTGCCAGTGCCTGATGGAACAACAATGACCCATTTCCCTTGGCTCCCCTTGGTCATGGCTATGGCTGGTGGAGTGTTGCAGGATGGAGATACAAGGCAAGCAATGGATCCCATGGCTTGGGTAGCATTATGAAGGGACATCAAGGTTGCAGTAAAAGATTCATCATAGGGGTAGAAGGGGGCTTGGAGAGAGCATGGAAGAGGGTAGGAGATAATTTTTCCTAGGTGTGGTGAATTGTTTCTCTACCCTCAAGGCCCTTACATATCTAGACTTGCTGCCCTCCCACTCTTTCCCCCTTGTTTCTTGTGTCATTTGTGCAACTCTGGGTGCCTATCACTACTAAGAGCACATAATCCATGAGGCAGTCTATGGCCTGAGCCATGAAAACCGAGCTAGCCTCATGAAGCGATCAATGAAAATCGAGCAAGAGAAATCAATATATGACATTTGACTTAACCCATCACATGCATCCAACAATTAGAAAGAAGAAATAACCACAATTTGGCATAATGATTCAAGTAGTAGAATATCATGTGTAAGATGTCATAGTACTACCCATAGTCTTGCTTAATATCGATGTGATTTAAAGTAATCAAAGGCCAAGTTAAAATATTACATTGACCAATATGACAAACTAATTTTCAATTCAAAGTCTCTAAGTATTCATCATCAATAAATCAAGGATCATTTTCGTTCTGTTTGGTCATTTGATCATGCTTCTCACCACTACCCTTTCCATTGCTACTGCTTAGCCTAGTAGATCACTACAAACACAATCTACATTGTAAATAGATCTAAACAGCCAAAAAAGTCAAAGGCATGATCAATGTATGGACATTGAATGTTCTTTAATAAGAATATATTTTTATCAAATGAATTTATGTCTATTATGCCAAAGTAGATGAAACAAATAACAAGAAGTCTATTCATTTTGTAATGCAAGAAATATCTTGCTAGACTATATATATTGAGTGCAATGTTTTATGCATAACCTATCAAAGATATATGCAAAACAAAAATCACTACAAACTATCAACCACATTTAAAAATGCAAGGAGTGTTCTCGAATCATATTAGATCATATTATTAAGAACACCATGATCTATACCTATCTTCTTAAACAATATGTATCATAATTGACTTTCACATAAGAAGCTAATGAATGCTATTCATCCTAAAGCATGGCAAGTGACCTACAATGATAAATAATAGTAGAATTTGTACTTCATATTATAATAGATATCGCTTTAATTTGGGAAATATCACATGAGTGCATATATACATGAATCATATGGGTGTTTGAAAGGCTCAATAGTAAACTCATTACCATCCTAATCAACAAGATCCAATCGAGCTCTCTTGGCACTAGCAACCTACACAAGGGGCTCCCAACACTACCCTCAATCAAAGTATTATTATCAAAAGATAAGCATGCATCCCATTTGTCAAGCATTCTCTGATGAGAGGTACAATATCACATCCCATCTCCATTCATAGTATTGTTATCAAAAGAGAAGCATGCATGCCCATTTGTCAAGAATTCCATGATGAGAGGTGCAATAACACATCCCATCTCCATTCATAGGCCACCTAGAGAATACAAAAGGATCAAATTACATTCAATGAAACTAGTGGATCCCTTTCTTTTTATTGAAAATGCATGGTGGATGATGCTCCAGGTTCCTTCTATACCTCAAGCCTGATAATGAGTCCACTAGTTACTCATTTGTTGTATATTTAGCTTCTCAAAGATAAGTTCAATATATACAATAAATATTGGAGGTGTATGGCCTAAATGCATCATAAAACCAAGTATATTTGATCTCTTGCATCACACAATGATTCAAAGGAGATTTCTAAACAACATATCTTCTCCTTCTTATTTAGTAACCATGTAGAATTTTATCTAGAACAACACACAATGATCCACTCCAATAATTGCATGCAAACGGAGATTCCATGTATTTTGGGACCATTTTGCACCGCATATTAATACTTGGTCTCTACCAACCCTCAACATTTATGATGAGATATGGATATGACCTTGAAATAGTATAGATGAGCTTGAGTACTACAATTTTGGTTCTTACATCATCTCGATCAGAGGTCTGTAGAAAAAGTTATGGCCTCTACAAGCAAGATTTTGGGCCTTCTAGGACCATTCTGCACCGCGTATTAATAAGCGGTCTCTACCAACCCTCAAGCTTAATGTTGAAATATGAACTTCTAGTGGCATATATGAGCTTGATTACTACAATTTTGGTTTTTAAATCATCTCAATCGGAGGTCTGTAGCAAGAGTTATGGCCTCTATAAGCAGAGATTCCGAGCCTTCTAGGACCATCTTTGCACAACAGATTAATATGCTATCTCCACCACCCATTGAGATCCATGTTGAAATTTGACCTTGAAGTGGTGTAGAGGATAAGGAGTACATGACTATGGACTCTACGTAAATTTTTAAAAAATTGGAAGGGGGTGGGGTACTGCGGAGAGGGGGTGGGGTGCTGCGGAGAGGGGGTGGCCCGACGGGGGAGGGCGTGCAGGTGCCGCCGCTGGCGGGGCGGGGCGGGGGACTGGCGCAGGCGGGGGTAGGGCGGGGGAGTGACATGAGCGGGGGGCAGGGCGGGGGAGTGGTGCGGGCGAGGGCGGGGCGACGGGGAAGGGCACGCGGGTGCCGCCACTGGCGGCTCAGGGTGGGGTTGACAGGGGTAAGGGGGAGGGAGAGAGAGAGAGAGGGGGTGGGGGAGAGTGGGTAAGGGGGAGAGAGAGGAGAGGGGGTGGGGGAGAGAGGGGGTGGGGGAGAGAGAGAGAGGGGGGCCGGGGGGTGGGGGGGTGGGGTTGACAGGGGTAAGGGGGAGAGAGAGAGAGGGGGGGGTGGGGAAAAAAGAGGAGAGAGAAAAGAGCGAGAGAGGGGGGGAAGGGGGAGAGAGGAGAGAGAAAAGAGAGAGAGAGGGGAAAAGGGGGAGAGAGGAGAGAGAAAAGAGAGAGGGGGGGGAAGGGGGAGAGAGGAGAGAGAAAGGAGAGAGAGGGGGGGAAGGGGGAGAGAGGAGAGAGAAAAGAGAGAGAGGGGGATGGGGAGAAAATGAGAGAGAGAGAGAGTAAGGGAGGGGGAGGGAAAGAGAGAGATAGAGAGAGAAAGGGGGAGGGATAGAGAGCGAAAGAGAGAGAAAGGGGGAGAGATAGAGAGAGAAAGAGAGAGAAAGGGGGAGGGATAGAGAGAGAAAGAAAGAGAGAGGGTGAAAGGGAGGTGGTGGGGGTGGTGGAAATGGGAGGGGGAGGGGGAGGTGGAGATGGAGGGGGGAGGGGGAGGGGGAGGGGGAGATGAAGGGGGAGGGGGAAGGGGGAGGTAGAGATGGAGGGGGAGGGGAGAGGGGGAGGTGGAAATGGAGGGGGGAGGGGGAGGGGGAGGGGGAAGGGGAGAGGGGGAGGTGGAGATGGAGATGGAGGTGGAGATGGAGATGGAGGGGGGAGGGGGAGGTGGAGAGGGAGGGGGAGGGGGAGGGGGAGATGGAGGGGGAGGGGAGAGGGGGAGGTGGAGATGGAGGGGGGAGGGGGAGGGGGAGGTGGAGATGGAGGGGGAGGGGGAGAGGGCGAGGTGGAGATGGAGGGGGAGGGGGAGGTGGTGGTGGAGGGGGAGGGGGAGAGGGGGAGGTGGAGATGGAGGGGGAGATGGAGGGGGGAGGGGGAAATGGAGATGGAGGGGGGAGGGGGAGGTGGAGAGGGAGGAGGAGGGGAGAGGGGGAGGTGGAGATGGAGGGGGGAGGTGGTAGTGGATATGGAGGGGGGAGGGGGGAGGAGGTGGTGGTGGAGATGGAGGGGGAGGGGGAGGTGGAAATGGAGGGGGAGGGGGGAAGGGGAGGTGAAGATGGAGGGGGAGAGGGTGGTGGAAATGGAGGGGGGAGGGGGAGGGGTGATGGAGATGGGAGGGGGAAAAAAAAAGAGCACAAAAGCTTGACGGACGGAAATCAAAAAGGAGGGAGAAGTGGTCACCTGAACGCTCTCCAAGTCTTTCTTGATGTAACGGGATTGTTGTGGAACAATGGACAGTGGGTGGAAGGCTGGGTTATCGCTACGAGAAGGGCTCAAAGTCACTTATAATAATGCGAGGATGGGAGTAAGGTGGTGGTCGATGGAGAGGGAGGAGTGTCTTGCGTGGGGCTCAGAATGAAGAAGAGAATGGAGGCAAAAAGTGAAAGATGAAGAATGAGGGGGTGGAGTAGGTCTTTATAGGATTTGATTTTAGGTTTAGGGTTTAACCCTAAACTCTTCCTGAGCCATAACTCTTTATGGAGAGCTCGATTGGCTTTTCTAAAAAAAGGTAAAATGATCAAAATTGCAAGCTCTACACATTAGTGTCCACTACCTAGCTTGATTGTATATCATGTGGCTTCTGTTTAAGACATAAAGAAAATTTCTTAAGGTAGTAACCCAAGGTTGATGCTTGGGGTTGATATGTTTGGCTAGAAATGGGAAATTTTTTTTACTCTCCTTGCCCTTGAGTGTTATGTTTGTGAAAGTTCGAAGTAGTGTCTTGTTTTACACATACCTACATATGTTTACTCACTACTTGAGACGCTAGTCTCCTCGGCAGTGGTGCCAAATGTTGGCTCTTTCCTACTGCTTTCGTAGGAAGAGTTGGGTATTCTATGTTTGCAAGGTTCTGAGGCTTTTTGTCAGCTACAGATATATTGGAATTGTTGGTTGTAGTATATGTGTAGCTTAGGATCTCGAGTCGTCTTCTGGTGAGAGACGTAGGCTTAAGTGTGGTAAGCAAACAAAGTACATGCATGTGTAAAAGGAACGTAAATCATCTTTATTGTGGTAATGAAGGCTTTCGCCTTCATTGGGGCTTGTAGGGTTTAGGAGGAGTTTAAGGGTTCAGAAGGAGGTTCTAGGGTTTAGAAAGAGTTCCAGGGTTTAGAAGGAGGTTCCAGGGTTCAGAAGGAGGTTCCAGGGTTTAGAAAGAGTTCCAGGGTTTAGAAGTAGGTTCTAGGGTTCAAAAGGAGGTTCCAGGGTTTAGAAGGAGGTTCCAAGGTTAGGGTAGAGTACATGGTGGAGAACTCGTCTCCCTCGTAGATCATGGAGTTTTAAGGGTTGAGGAACAAAGGGTTTAGGGGAGCATAGGAGTGGAAGAGGAAGAAGGTGTAAGAGCATGGGGGAAAGAAGAGAGAGGAGGGAGGAGGAGGAGAGAGAAGGAGGAGGAGGAGGGAGGAGGAGGAGGAGGAGGGAGGAGGAGGAGGGAGGAGGAGGAGGAGGAGGGAGGAGGAAGAGGAAGGAGAAGGAGGGAGGAGGAGAGGGAGAGGGTGGGTTGCAAGGTTGGAAGAGAGGGGAGGAGGAGTTGCAAGGTTAGGACATGCTTTTGGACGTGCAGTGCAAGGAAGCATGGACACTTGAGACAAATGCTTGGAATACCAAAGTAGACTCAACACAATGCCCCAAAGAGTGTGGGCTTCATTCCATTATGGGGTATTTATACAAGTTGGAGAGCTTCTCTCTCTGCATGTAACACAAAGTCGTATCACAAAGTTGTAACACAAAGTTGTAAGACATTCTCTCTCTACATGTAGAAGTTGTAACACAAAGTTGTTACACAAAGTTGTAACACATTCTCTCTCTACATGTAGAAGTTGTAACACATAGTTGTAACACAAAGTTGTGTCACAAAGTTGTAACACAAAGTTGTAACACAAAGTTGTAACACAAAGTTGTAACACAAAGTTGTATCACAAAGTTGTATCACATAAGTTCATGTTGGCATTGAGTCAATAGATTAGATAAGATCTTGATCCCTAAAGATTGACTACGCTGACAACAATGGTCCTGAGCTCTTGGTTTTTATGGATATGACTGATGGGTGTTGGGTCTCCTCTTTATCTAAATTTTTATGGAGTCTTATAGCTAAAGAAGTTTGCTTTATGTGATTGAGCATCTTATTTCTTCATGTAGGAATGTAAAAGCATGACATGCCAGTGTGTTAAATCCAAGGAAACGCAAATACTGAGTGCAAGATGGTGTGATCAACTGGTGGAGACTGAAAGCGAGAGGGTGACACCATATCAGGAAGCTTCTTATCATTAAGTATAATTTTTCATTTCTTTTTCTTTTTCTTCAAATATTGTTGATTCTATGAAAGTATGAACCCTTTCCATCCTCATGTCCTAGATTAATTCTTCTCTATTATGACTATTCATCTTCCTATCCAAACACTCTTCTACCAGTTTATTGATAGCAGGCAACAAAAAGAAATACCCCATAACTTTCTTACTTGCAATCAGAATATAGTGATACAACCAATCAAAATAACCGGCGCATACACTTCGAACAAGCCAACGCGGGCCATTTTCATCAATCATGACCATAACATTGATTTACAATACCTCTTTAATAACTTTTGCATACCAACTGAAAATCTAGTGATCAAGTAGTCGAAACAATCAGAAAGAATGTTCTACGGATGATCGTGTTGCCAGATTGACAAAAAACATGTCACTTTCTCCTTCAGCCATACTAGAGCGTAGCCCAGGCTCTGATACCATGTTGAGAGAAAGAGAAAGAGGAGAGAGACCGACACAAGAATTGCTCCCAAGAAAGTGATTCTATTCATAGATCATAGGCATATATATAGTTAAGGACTAGGCTGAGTTAGTGAAAGCTATATATAGCTCTAACAAATTAGCCCCGCTTTGAGCAACTTATTTAACTCTTCTCTTAGCACAAGCAAAAGCTCTTTGTGTGTCCTCCTCAATTTTTAAAAATAGGCTTGCTACCTTCTTTTAGCTCAATGTGCATTGGCTCACATCTGAAACCCCATATCTCTTCATGTAAGGTAATAAACAGCTGAGGATATTGATGAATGACCTTCATATACTCCTCCTTCTCCACTTCTTCTAGACTGGAATTTAGCATGGATATCAATATCTCTTCTCTCTCTGTCTTGGAAGGTGGGGGTTGCATCAAGCTATCCATATCTTCAAGCTTATTCTCCTCCTTAGCTTCTTATATCTCTACTGCCTACAATTCATATGCATCCACATGCTAAGGGCTAAGATCAAACTCCACATGCTTCCCTTTTTTTGGAGAGGGTCCATTTTCTCCTATTGCACTCCTTGTTCTCTTTGCCACTGGCATGATCTCCGGAATAGTCTCCACCCTAATCAAGCTGATTGCTTTCCCTTTTCCCTTATCTTCCCATTTGACTCCATAGGTAGAGCACTAATTCAAATCATGTCCCCATTGTCCACAGTTCTAGCACTCACATTGCTCATGTATCCTCGTATGAATTTCCTTCACTCCCAGCCTGTACATCTCTCCTGTTATTTTGCACACCTCGGCCCCTTCCTCTTCCTGTAGTCTCCATCCAATTCAGGATGAGTGACTTCATAAGCTCTACAGCATCATGCAAGTCCTTTTTTAGGGAGTCATCTTGCATAGGAATAGACACTGGCTCTCTCTACATAAGTTTTTATTACTTCTAGACTTCCAATAAGATTCTTAGGCTCTTCTTGCATGCCAAGCTACTTCAGTCTTTGGATTTTCCACTCCTTCTCCCTAGCCACTCTGACAGCATCTTCAAAACTATCTAGATTCTTCAACTCCACTATCAATCTGAGTGTAGGCTTCAAGCCAGCTATAAAATGATCATGCTTGATCATTTGAGGTGGTACCTCTAGAAAAGAGGTTGACACCATAAACTCCATAACCTCCCAAACTGGATTAGATACTGATTCACATCTTGCTCTTCCTCCTATCTCACCTTGCACAGCTCTTTCCAAACTTCATTAGGGCTCCTAGCTTGTGCAAACTGTGCCAGGAAAGCTGCTCTCACCACTGTATACTCCGAATTTTGCTATTGAGGATGAGCAATCCTGAAGGTAGCAACCTGATTCTGCAACCATGCACATCCATTTTCCATTCAAGAGAGAGTGTAAGCCCTTGTTCCATCTAGTCATGCAAGCCTTTGCTCTGTCGAGGCAATAAGCCCTCCGTTTGAGGCATCTTCTTCTTCTTCTTTGCTCTCATCATTAAGCTAGCTCTCATATCTTATTTGAGAAATTTGAGTGTTGATCCACTCTTCTTCTTCATCTTTAAGAGATTTGTAAGGTTTTCACTTCACTATGAGGCAATTGTGTAAAAAAAAGAGAGAGATTTTTCTCTCATATCCTCTTCTAAGAGAGAGATATCAATCTGAGAAAAAAGAAAGATAGATGGATCTATTCTCAAGTAATGCAAGCTTCTAGCTCCAATGCTCCTCCATGAAAGGCTACTCCATCCAAAAAGCCTCTAGCCTATCCACATGCTAGCCAGCACTGTCCATCGAGTTGCTTCAACAACAAAGCAACTATAACTTTTGCAGCCTCCACAGGTGCTACTCATAGCACCACACCTCTAGCAACCTCAAAATCTACACGGCCCCTAAGCTATTGCAGCAGACCAATGAGACCAACGATGCAACTCCATCCATGGAAATGAGCTAGCTTCATAAATGGTCGAGCCTACTCACATGCCTTCATTTCAATGAGCTTCACACATTAAAGGCAAGGAAAGAAGGTACAACTACCAATGCCATAGAGTGAGCCAATGGCTCTACTACGATGACACCATCAACCTCAACAATTAGCCAAAAAGCTCCTCAGTGGCCATCCTTCAACGAAGTTCTCCCTTCCAAAATGATGCCAAACTCCATACTCAGCCTATGCGCCTCTATCAGCTCCTTCATCAATCTCAATGGAGCAAGCAGCATACCCTTAACTTCAAGGCCACCAATAACTACTCTAGTGCCTCTGTAACATCTCCAATAGCACCAAGAGACTTAGAGAATTGCCTTCAAGCGCTCCATCCGAATCATCCCACAGCACGCCACAAACAACCAACATTGACCTTCAACCTCTCAACACAATGGGAATCTCAAAATATTTTGATAGAATCTTCTTGATTTCGATGGATCTTATCCACCACACATGGCACCTTTTTAACCCACACAATATGGCTTGGTCATGTTGACACATGGCATCCTCCTTAAGATAAGGGATTGGGTAAAGGTAACCCAAGTAAGGCTAACCTTGGGTCAACCTTATGGATAGGGATGGTTAAGTAACTTGACAGTAAGGTCTCTTGGGTTAGGTCAAGACTTTAGCCATGAGCTAAAATGGTTGGTTCAAGTTATGTCACATGGCATCCTTATCCAAAAATGAATTGTCATCTTACCATGTGGTAATGACACATCATCAGGATCTACCACATCAGTGAGCACATGCCATCATTTGTCCAATCATCTACCATGTCATTGTGACATGTGGCAGAGTGCTAGCCAAGCACAATTCTCCACATAGGCACACATTTCCGCATAGCATGTGACCCACAACACCACATCACCCTCTTTGCCACATCATCTTTTGACCACCCTCTTGGTATCAAAATTTGGCCATCCTTCCGAGAGCCAGGAGGAATTTTGTGGTGATTCAAAAAGCAAAAATGGTCACCAAATAGTTCTCTACGCAATGAGCACCTCAAATCTTCCTTTTGACGTATGCGTAGGTCACCATCATCAAATCCTCATCATTAGAAGCACCTCCTGATCCATTGCAACATACCCAGAGCACATAAAATGAATCAAGGTAAAATCATTTTTCTGCATTTTGTGCTTCAAAATGTAGTCTAGCTATGGACTAGAACCGCCATAGACAAGATCCAACTCCACCAAGCCAAGTTAGCCTTTGGCACATTACCCGATTAGTTTCCACCGATATCACTTCCATCGGGTCTATCATCGCTATACACTTTCACACATCTGACACAATACTCTTGGCATTTGGTAGTTCATCACTTAGTGTGACAATTGGTAGTGATCTTCTTCTCACATTTAGGATGGTCACAATTCTTCTTGCACACACACGCACCACCCATGTAAAGTCACACATTGTTGACTATTTTAAAGAATTGGTTCCTACATGTTCTATGGATAAAAATGAAAAAATGTTTTTCACTTGTTGCATGCTAATGGGCAGGTGCATAGCTATGTACATAGCTAGTTGGTGGTGGCTTTGAGCTATGGACACCCTCATGAAGGACTCCACACTAATGATATACTTTCTTAAGATGGTAGACACTTCTACTGGGACTCAAGGGAAATGATGAGCCAGGTGTAGGTGCATCAGGCACTCTAAAGCATTTCATGTGGGAGGACATGTCTTTCATTGTTGTCTTGAGCTATGTTTATCTTGCCATGAGTGCTTCCTGATTTGTAAGTCCTGTGAGCAATTATATCATGGGTTGTGGGCTTCATGAATGTGTGGTCATATGCGACAATCAAGCACCCAAGGTTTTACTTGAAGGTTGTGAACAAGGATGTGCTTAAAGCCTAACATTTGGATTGATGGACCTAAGTTTTAAGAAAACCTTTGAGAGGGGAAAAAAAGCATGGGATGACGTGGCTATAATCAATAAAGGTATGCATGCAATGTGGCTACATGACAACGAGAAGAGGAGTTTTCTAGATGACGAGCTGGCATGCTACGTGAAGGTGGCTGGAGAATGAAGAGGAAGGAAGCGTGCGCTACTAGGTACACACACAGAGGATCATCACGTGAAGAAGGGCTTCTAGAGAGATCGACTACTACTACTGGTGTGGAGCATTCTCTAGGAGGTGAGGCTCACAGTGGGAGCTGGAGGACATGATGGTTGCTGAAAGGGGAGGTGGCCAAGATTACGTAGAGAAGGAAAAGAGATCGGGATCTTTTGGAGGGAGCAAAGGAGTCGGGGAGCTTGGGTGAAAGGAGGCCATCATGACTATTGGCCGGTGTGCAGGGAGAGAGACAAGAGACTAGCAACCGTGGCTTTGGGGAGCCTCTTGGGTTGATATGTTGCTACTATATGATCGTGGGCTGGAGGCCTCTTAATTGAAGAGGTCGTTGCATGAGATAGGAGCCTTGTATGCAAGGAAGGCTGTGATGGTGAGTTTTGTAGAGGCAAGAGGACTGCGGGGGAGAGAACTTCTAGAGAGGTGATGCAATGATATAGGCTGCTAAGGATCTCAAGGCGAGGGGTTGTTTGTTCAACAAGCTAGGGTTGTGAATGTTCAGGCATGGAGATGGATGAATGGAAGGGGAAGTATGTGGAGCTTGGGCTGGCAAGAGTATTCCATCAGGAGGATGGGAGCTAGGGTGATGGGTGTGGAGAGCTTTTGAGAGCAGTTGATGATGACTAGGAGACCATCATGACTGTAGACCTTGGGCATCAAAGCGAGAGAGGCTTGTGGGTGCCAAGCTATGATACAAAAGTTTAGCACACCTCAAACTTCCATGAATCCCTCTCGACGCTTGTGGGTGGTAGATAGTGTTGCCAATAGGTGGTTGGCAATTCAGGATAAATGTGAAGGCAGGAAAAGAAGGTGGAATACTGGCTGTGATGAACTCAAAGGATAGCAAGCTATTGTAGGAGAGCTTGGTTCACTCCAGACTCAAAGGATTTAGATGAGAGCTCATAGATAGCAAATGGCTTGTATATGAGATGGGTGAAGGCCTTAAGTGGTTGTGCACAGTGAATAATTGTAGTTGTGGAGTGCACTTGTAGAGATGAATTCATGTTTCATGTTTCATTGTGTGTTTTTTAAGCTTGAGCTTAGTCAGTAGGAGCTCATGTTGGGCTGTGTAATCTACTGGTTTTTTTTTTGAAAGAGTTGTTTGGCTTCTAGAAGAAATGTGGCCAGAGTGTGAGATGTGTCCGGAGGTGTATAGAGACAAGGATGTGGAATGAATGCCTTTTACCTTGTGATTGTGTAAGTTTAGTTGTTTTAAATGTGGATGAGGGTGGCTGTGAAGGCAGATTAGGCTCTACTGCTTTTGTCTGTCCAACGTATACACATCAGCCTTGTACAGCTTCTTGGCTATGTTTGACACTCAGTTGTCACCATCATGTTATAGGCTTGATCCTTGGCATAAACACAATTTTTGCATGACTTGGTTTTGACAGTTTAGTGTAAGTCCCATAGTGGACACTCATACATAGTGTTCTCATGGGCAGACTGAAAGTGCTCTCAATGGAAGCAAGAATGAAAGAGGGAGAGAGAGAAATAGAGAGCCACACATGTTTTGGTGGGTGCAGAACACCCTAATATTCTTTTTCATTCATTTATATATGTGTTTGAGTATTGTACATAACCAGGGTAAAGGCACAGTGACCTTTAACCCCCACAACCTCCCACTTAAAGGACAATGTGCCTTTAAGGGAGAACAACCAGGGAGCATACTATCCAATGCCCATCAATACACAATAGGTAGACTCAAACCGCTAACTAGGTAGACTCTTCATTAGCATATCTTCAGGGTTATCATCTATATGAACCTTGACAAGCTCTATGCACTTGTTCTTAAGTACCTCCTTGATGGAATGGTACCTGACCTCAATGTGTTTGGTCTTTACATGAAAGACCAGATTCCATGCTAGCTAAATAGCACTCATGGAATCACTATGCAATGTCGGTACAGCTATATGAATCCCAAAATATGCCACTAGCCGATCAAGCCAAATAGCCTCCTTGCAACCCTCTATGGCTGCAACATACTCAGCCTCTGTGGTAGACAAAGCAACGCACTTCTGTGCGCGAGAAATCCATGACATTGCACCACCTGCAAAGGTGAACACATAACCAGAAGTGAATCTGTGTACCCAAGTACACGCATGTCTCCTTTACCAAAGCAGATGCACATCTCCTTGGTACCCTTCATGTACCTCATGATGCACTTAACTGCCTCCCAATGCCTCTTTCTTTGATTAGCCATATACCGGCTAACAACTCCTAGTGCAAATGCAATGTCTAGTCTAGTAGCTATCATAGCATACATAAGACTCCCAACCGCTGATGCGTAAGTCCATTGAGGACGGTATTGTGAAGTATATTGTGAATGGTTCTCCCTGGATTGTTTAGATGTCATTGATTGTATGGAAACCCAAAATCTCATGCATCATTGGCTGCTTAGTGGCATAGAACACATCCAAGGTGAACCATCTGTCAAATCTCCCATCAAGTCTCTAAAAAATTGTGTGTGAAATAAAAGCATAGTGCCAACGAATGTCCAAGTTGATAACGACTTCTTCAAAAAACATCCTTGAAACATTCTTCACTCGCTAGGTAGACTTGTCTGTGCAAACTAAGAATCAGTGTGATTTATTTGTAGTTTCCCTTAGAGGCTATAACACATGTAATACCATAATGGAAAGTTCAAAATGGAGGTAGTGCATCGTCTAGCAAGGGATGAGGGTTTAGAACTGGAAGATCGTGGTTCTTTACTACCATTATAGGTGGTGACAACTTATGAGCTCCTTAAGATTTGCTCATTGCTCCTAGCAGCAGGGATCAAAGGCTATGCCATGTCTTACGCAGTGGGGTTCTATGGACGGTTACATCTTGCGACTCTCCCTTCACACATAGGAAGTGGACGGTTATATATCATGTCTATAAATCAAGTCATCGCAACAAGAAATGTTCTAAGAAGGGAAGCACTTCCAACAAGGATCGCACCACCGAGGACAAAGTGGAAGCCATGGCCCTAAGAGTAAAAGATGAAATGATGTAGGCCATCGAGAAAAAGTTGCGCATCTCTTAGCTACCACAGTACCAACCACAGAAAGAAAATGTTTGGTGCCCACATTATATGGCCAACCATATAGCTAATGAATGCCCAATCCTAAGGAATAGACTAAACTCACTAGAAGTAGCTCAGCCCCCATTGTTACTGTGTCCCATTTGCACAACCTCGGCCCCCACAATACCAACAACTGTCAATCCCAGTGTATAGGTAGCTAGCACTAGCACCTAATGCACAAGTGCCACATCTCAAACCACTCCCCATGAGGACACAAGTGCCTCAACTAATGAGGAATCCCAATCCATCACAATACCCGTGGGCTCCCAATCTTTCTCCAATAGTTCCAATGCAACAAATCTGACCTAAAGAGATCGAACCTCACTATGAGTATGAAACAAAATACCCTATGTACTACATGCATGGTGATGAAGGACTCATCCTGGTGTATGCTAATCAAGTAAGGCCCACCACATATCGAACACCCATCAAGTGTTTCATTGTGGAGAAAACCACCACATAGTAGAATGCCCACACAAGGGTAACCCTGTTACATTCCAACCTGTGTGCAGGGAATGCGGGGTTGGGCATGCCTACATCATGGACTACCCACTAAGAACAAAGCCTCAACCAACTATGGAAGTAAAACTTGACGTACCCTTGGGAATGATAAGTGTGGAAAATCACAGTGTGGCAACACAAAGTGTGGCATCACAGCCAGTCTTGATCATAACAAGATAGTAAAAAGAAGTAGCATGGAAAAAACTCCTTTCTGCTCAAAAAGCAAAGAGCCCTCTAGCAAAACAAGCCATGCCAATCCCACAACTCAGTGAGACCATGCCTAGCACATCCACAGAAAGTGCCACCCAAAAGGCCAAGGTAGCATACCCCAACATTGCAACTGAGAAGGCTCATTACCAAGTCTTGAAGCAATGGGTACAATAGGATCAAGAAAAATTAATAGAGACAGGACGACAGTAGCAGAGGTCAAAGCAACATACCCAACATTGACACAATAATTGATCCCAACAACTTCCAAAGGATAATGGAGCAATAGGCCAAAAATCCCCAATTGGCTGGCATTGCACTAACAAGCTTGATAAGCTGCCCCATCACGATGATGTAAGAAAATAATACAACGTCTGTGCTCAACAGATAATAGGATCTTGTACACAAGAGAGAAAACCAAATAGTATGGAGAATCAAAAATTTGATTACTGTAGAACTGATACAATAGATGGCGCTACCTCCCAACTGTGCGCTCCTGTGAAAGAAGCTTCGATGGTGAGCTAGAAATAGTAGAAGACGGAGGCTGGATGCTAAGGAATCAGGGTTGTTGTAGCCAGTGATGATATGGGCTTCACGAGCTTACTCTTATATAGCCACCAGTCAGTGTTGGTTAGGCTCAATGGGTGATCAACCCAGTTTGCCCAAAACGGTTGATTGGGGGTCGGATAGGCCATTGACCACACGATAGAACCGGTGCACAAAACAGAGCAACTAAGCTATGGTGTCCATTCAGCCCAGAGCCATCCCAGTTTGCCCAAAACGGTTGGTCCTGAAATAGGCCATTGACCACACGATATAACCGGTGCGCAAAACAGAGCAACTAAGCTATGGTGTCCATTCAGCCCAGAGCCATCCGAGATCATCTGAGGATCCAAATGGGCCCCGCAACCTGAGAGTGGACTGCCCCAGGAAATTCTCCATCTACCGTCAATGCGATCAGTCATGGGATGTCTTCCTGCACTTGCATGTAGCCTAGTTGGCGGTGTGCCAACTCTATCTGAAGCCATCCAACCATCATGCCACACATGGCCCCCATCTGGTGTCCAAACCAAGACCTACCAGATAACCGAGCTACTCAAATGCCTTCTCCTCATATGGGGGGGCTTACAAGTAGAGTTAGCTGGTTCCCATGTAGTTACATGAGAGTGGAACATTGATATCTAACACCCCCCCTCAATATCCACCCACAAGTGAACTTACTTTTTCGATCCAATGCCAAGTCAATGAAGATGCCTCTCCAGCAAGTCTCTTCCAAGAGCCTTCGTGAAGATGTCCGCAGCATTCTCTGTAGTTGGACAGTACACCAAGTCGACCTCTCCATCCATGATGAGCTCATGTACAAAGTGATATTCAATCTCAATGTGTTTTGTGCGAGCGTGGAACATCGGGTTCTTTGCAATCACCATGCAACTCTGATTGTCACATGATAACTACGTAGGCTTGTTCTGCACTGCACCCATGTCCCCCAAAATCCTCCTCAACCAAACTGCCTTGCAATAAGCAAAGCATGCTGATTTGTACTTAGCCTCAGTAGAAGAAAGAGCAACTGTGGGTTGCTTCTTGCTGACCCATGACACAGCTCCAGATCCAAGTGAGAAACAGTAACCTATCACTGATCTCCTGCTATCCACGTCTCCTGCCCAATCCTAGTCACAAAATCCGGTCAAGATGTTGCCCTTGGTATAGGTGATGCCATAATCAAGTGTGCCTTTGATGTATTTCAGTACTCGCATCCCTGCCCTCCAATGGTTCTCCTGGGGCTTATTAGAAACTTGCTTAGTACACCAATCGCAAAGCTGATGTCCGACCGTGTGTTGCACAAGTAAATCAAGCTGCCCACAAGCCTTCTGTACTTCGCTTCATCCACTAGTGGTGATCAATCCTCGTTTGAGAGCTTCACGTCAACCTCCATAGGGGTACCAACTGTCTTGCACTCAGCCATGCCAAATGCCTTCAGTATCTCTCCAGCATACTTCAGCTATGAGATGAAGATCTGTTTTGGCTCATGCCAAACTTCAATCCCCAAACAGAAATGCATCAACTGTCATTTCAAACTCTCTTCCTAGCAAATGGTTCGTTTGTGAGATCCTCTCCATGGTTCCTTGTTATGACAAGGTCGTCCACATAAAGGACCAGGATCATACACCTGCCTCCTTCTCTGAAGATATACAAGTTTGCATCAGATGGGCTCCTCCTGAACCCGTTTTGCAGAAAGTAGGCATCAATCAATTGGTACCATGCTCGTGGGGCTTGTTTCAGCCCGTAAAGTGCCTTCTTCAGTTTACAAACTTTACCTTCTAGACCAGGGATCTCAAAACCTGGTGGTTGTTCCACGTATACCCCCTCCATTCAGAAAGGCAGATTTTACATCCATCTGAAACACGGGCCAACTTCCTTGGGCAGCTAAAGCCAAAACACTACAAATTGTGGTTAGTCGAGCTGTGGGAGCGAAAGTATCCTGATAATCAAAACCATGTACCTGTGCAAATCCTTTTGCCATGAGCCCGAGCCTTGTACTTATCCAACGTGCCATCGGACTTGTACTTGGTCTTGTACACCCACTTGGTCCCGATTACCTTGCGTTTTGGTGGTCGATCCACAAGGTCCCAAGCGTTGTTCTTCATTATGGAGCCATACTCTGACTGCATAGCCTCCATCCACCTATCATCACCCTGCACCTCTTCAAGACACTTGGGTTCTTCAGAACGGATCACCCCTGTCATCAAAGCGTAGTTGACCAAGTGTTCCTGCCCCCTTCTTTGCTCCTCTAATCTCTTGGACCGGCGGTGTTCGGATGGTTCCTCCTCAATGGCTGGAGGTTCTCTGCCATCCAAAAGCTGCTTTACCCACTTCGGGAATGGCTGTTGCCGTTGTGGTTCTACAGGCTCTTCTTCATCTTCTTTATCTTGAATCCTCCCAAGCACCATTGGGGGAGTTCGGTTTGCTATTTGTGGTTGTACTTGATGGATATCCTGGTCCTGGTTGTCTGGAAAGGAAGCATCCTCCTCCAAATGATGTCGCTGTTCTGAGAAGACCACATCGCGACTTACTATTACCTTCTTGGTAACAAGGTTATAGAGATGGTAACCTTTCGTCTCTTCACTGTAGCCCAAGAAAATACACTTCCGGCTCTTTGGTTCCCATTTGGTCCTGTTAGCATCAGCGACATGCACAAAAAAGTCACATCCAAAAACTGCAAAATATGTAGCTAAAGGTTTCTTACAAGAAAAGGCCTACAGTGGAGTCATCCCATTCACAGTCTTCGTGTAGCTACGATTTAGGATGTAAACTGCCATGTTACATGCTTCAGCCCAAAAAGCCTTTGGCAAATCTTTCCCTTTCATCATACTCTAGCCCATTTTGCAGATGATGTGCATCTTGCATTCTGCTACTCCATTTTGCTGTGATGTATGTGGCAGGGGTTTTTGCCTCTTGATCCCATGACTTTTGCAGTAACTTTTGAATTCAGTTGATGTGAACTCTCCACCTCTGTTTGATCTCAATTTCTTCACCTTCCTCCCCAATTCTTTCTTGACCATTACATGCCATTCCTTGAACCTACTAAAAGCCTCATCTTTAGTCTTTAGGAAGTATATCCATATCCTTCTACTGTAGTTGTCGATCAGCATCATGAAGTAGTAGGAACCACCCAAAGCTTCCATCTCCATCTTTTTGTAGAGGTCCATGTGAACGAGTTCTAGAGGAGCCTTTTCCCTATTGGCCTCTTTAGGAAAGGGATGCCGATGCTACTTGCCCATCATGCAAGCTTCACATACATCGGGCAAATCTAATATTTTTGGTAGGTTTGCAATCATTCCATGTTTATGCATCTCCTTTAAAGAACTAAGGTTTATATGACCAAACCTCTCATGCCACAACTTAGTGTTCTTCACATCGGCTCAAGCACTAAAATCTGAGAGTTCGTAGTTGTTGTTGTGCCGTGTACGTTTACCAATGACCTTCCCTTGAAGATCCAAGATCTGTGTGCCATTTTTATTGAAGTGAACTTTGAGGTCCCAATCCGTGATCGCAGAAATAGACAACAAGTTCCTCTTGATATCTGGCACATAAAGAACATTGGACAATTGCTTTACAACTCCTTCTAACTTGAGAGCAATCGTACCTTTTCATTTTGCTGGACATTTTGCATCATTGCTGACTGCTACCAGGATGTCATTCCCTATCGGCTGTAGAGAGGTATACCAATCCTTCCGATTGGTCATGTGGTGCGATGCACCACTTTCAATGATCCACGGTTCATTTGCAGGTACATGAACTGCCTCCATGCAAATCTCCTCAATTGCTACGAATAACTCTACTGGTATTGTGTGCGCACTGTTGCTGGACTCTTTCTTTACTCTGTTCTTCTCATCTGCAATCTTCTTCCGGCACTCATTTTGCTTGTGCCCTGCCTTGTTGCAATAGAAGCACTTGATCTTCTTCTTTATCTTTTTATCATCAGAAGAAGATGGGTTACCAGAGTCCTTACCCTTACTTTTCTTTGATCCAGCATAGAAAGCCAAATCTTCTCCAGTCCTCATCTTTTGATGCATCTCCTCCTCCAGAAGCATTGCACTGAAATCCTCAAAGTTGAGGGGCGGATTTTTGTTTTGCGTATTCAGCGCTATAACAAGACCATCGTACTTTGGTGGGAGAATCAGTATGCACCTTCATGCAAGATTCTCGTTGGTGATGGTGATGCCAATCGCAGTCATCTGATCACGTAGATTCTTCACCCTGGTGATGAACTTCTCTACCACTTCAGACTCAGACAATTTCTCGTTCGCGAGTTGAGTCTCTAGATTTTGAATCCGCGTCTGATTTGTGGTCTCATACTGATTTTTCAAGACCGTCCATGCCTCCTCTGCTGTAGTGACATATTGAATTAATGCCATGATGGAATCACTCACACTACAGACAATAGAACACAGTGCATCTACATTTCTTCTTGTCTGTGTGAGAATCTCATCTACAGTTGGTACTATCTGTTGTCCTACATTGGTTGGATCTCATCTCACAACCGGCCTCACATCCACCCCAGTAGCACTGTCCCAAAGCTCGTATGCACTTAGGATGGTCTTCATCTTGAACTTCCAGAGTGGATAGTTAGAGCCATCCAACTTTTCGCTTTTGCTGAATGGTGGGATTCGTAGTCTTGCGGGCTGGGCCATCTCTCACAATCTGCTTACAAACAGAAACACACTACTAAATCTTCTTGCTAAAGTCCAGGCTCTGATACCATGTAAGAAAATAATACAATGTCTGTGCTCAACAAATAACAGGATCTCGTACACAAGAGAGAAAACCAGATAGTATGGAGAATCAAAAATTTGATTACTATAGAACTGATACAATAGATGGTACTACCTCCCAACCGTGTGCTCCTGTGAAAGAAGCTTCAATGGCAAGCTTGAAACAGTAGAAGACGGAGGTTGGATGCTAAGGAATCAGGGTTGCTGTAGCCAGTGATGATATGGACTTCACTTGCTTGCTCTTATATACCCACCAGTCGTAGTTGGTTAGGCTCAATTGGGTGACCGGACCGCCCAAAATGGTCGACTGGGGGTTGGTCCCAAAATAGGCCACCGACCACATGATAGAACGGGTGCGCAAAATAGAGCAAGTTACCTATGGTTTCCGTTCACCATCCAGGATCATCTGAGGCTCCAAATGGGCCCCGCAACCCAAGAGTGGGCTGCCCCAGGAAATGCTCCATCTACCCTCAATGTGGCCAGTCATGGGATGCCTTCCCACACTTGCATGTAGCCAAGTTGGTGGTGTGCCAACTCTATCTAAAGTCGTCCAGCCATCAGGCCACACATGGCCCCCATCTGGTGTCCAAACCAGGACCTAGCGGATAACCGAGCTACTCAAATGCCTTCTCCTCATATGGGGGGGCTTACAAGTAGAGTTAGCTCGTTCTCGCATAGTTACATGAGAGTGGAGCATTGATATCTAACAGATGCGAATTAGGACCTTACTAAGAAATTGCCCTACAATGTGCGATATTCTTAAGGGATGGATTAAATATTCACAATACTTCCCCCCACCTGAAGAAGAGAAAAAGGTAATTTCAGTAAAATTGAGTGCTAGGGATGACTAAAAAATGTAACCATCCCACTGGAGCATAAAGCCTTTGGCCAGTACCTACAATAGTGGACGGCGAAGTCGGAGTAGACATTCTAGCAAGAGAGCTATATGAAGAATGGGGCCTACCTCCAATGCAGAAGGCCACATTCATTAGCCACCTAGCTGACCACACTAAAATGAAGCCATTGGGTATCCTTAACAATATGTCAATAAAAATTGTTAAAGTCAAGTTCACTCTCTAGTTTACTATCTTGGATCTTCCAAAGATAAGCACAGCATACCAAATTTTCTTGGAAAAAGCTTTGGTACTCCCATGATTGGGGCACTGATAGAATCACAATCAAAAATAGAGAAACCTGTGTCAATATAAATTTGGGAATAGGGGAAATCAAACCCACCATTCCTAGAAATGTTGAAGACACTTCTTTTACTACAACCACCAGCCATGCATCCCTTGTACCTACCAGTGTACTAAAACCCATACAAGTGGATACGGAAAATCACATCAATACTTAGATATAGGTATTGGCTAAAAAAGATAACTATAAAACAACACATCCAATGTTGCCAAATGTGGATGCCCAAATGATCAACCTAGAAGCATCAATCTGGGATGACAAATAAAAAGTGGTGGAAATGCCAGTATTCATGGCAACTGTCGAGTGGGAAAGTGACCTTGAGGAGGCCATAATAGAAGGTTACGGTGCAGACTTCGATTGGGATCTAAAAATTGAAGCTGATATTGCCACCTTGGAAGGCCAAGTATTTGACAATGACTTGGCAATACTATAGGCACTCATGGCCATAGAAGGGCCCCAAGATAGTAGACTGGCCAACACTAGCCAATAGCAATTGGTCCAAGAAAAAGAAGGAGGGTGTGCAATGCCAAAAGGCCAAGATAGAGCACTTCAACCAATTCGAAATAATGTAGACCAGAGTGGTGGAATTGTACTTGACTAAGCCCACAAAAGAACTTGAGTGCCCAAATTTTGAAAATCCATCACTAGTATCACAAAGCAAAAAGCTTACACAATTCAAACCCGATGTGAGAATGAAGATTGAATAGTAACAAAAAAGAAGAACAAGGGAACACAGCTGAATTAGACCAAATATCTTCCAATGGAGCTAGCAACCAAGCAAGCATCTGAAAGTGCCATGAAGGCATGAGGGAAGTTCCCAATTAATTAAAAAACTACACTAGGGGAGAAGCAGCAATATCAATGCCTAGGATAGTCACTAAATTAGAGCTCAAAGAAACAAAGAATATTGAGGATACTCGAGTTTATGAAGGACCACAACCAAGACAAGGAAACTGAATCTTTCCTTGGATGGAGAAGAAGAAAAGCCTATATACATCGGTGAACAACTCACTCTAGAAGAAGAAAAAGGATTAAAAGTGTTGCTAATGGAATATAGAGATTGCATGGCTTGGTCCTACAAAGAAATGAAAGGGATTTACCCTGAAGTTGCAGTACATACCTTACCAATAAGGGAACGATCCAAACCAAAGGTATGCGGACCCTACATGAAAAATCCCAAGTATGGCACCCATGTCTATGAAGAACTCGAAAAATTACTAGATGTTGGTTTCATTTATTAGATTGAGAATACCGATTGGGTGTCACCAGTTGTGATTGTTCCTAAGAAAAACAAGAATCTTATAATATGTGTGAATCTCAAGAAGATCAATGCAGGAACAATTAGAGATTACTACCCCCTACCATTGCCTGAAATAGTTTTAGAAAGGGTAGTAGGATCTAAAGTATATAGCTTCTAGGATGGGTTTAGTGGGTACAGCCAAGTATAACTTGCACCTCAAGATCAGGCAAAGACAATGTTTGTCATAGAATGGGGCATTTTTGCATACAGAGTCATGCCATTCATCTTATGCAATGCCCCATCTACCTTTCAAAGGGTCATGTACACCACCTTTAAGGAATTTCTCCACAAGTTCCTACAAGTCTTCCTCATTGGCGACTTGTGCGTACACTCAGGGAAAAAGCATCACTTAAAATGCCTTGAAGAAGTGCTAAAAAAATGCAAGGAGTATGGAATCTCTTTGAATCCTCTAAAATGCAAATTCTTAGTCACACAGTGAGTAGTCTTGGGACACATAGTCTCTCGACATGGGATTGCAAACTAACATAGAAAAAATAAAGATAATCATGGAACTTCCCCCCCCTCTAAATGCCAAGAGAGTCCAAGTCTTCATGGGCCATGTTCGATACTATAGAAGGTTCGATTGAGGTATGCCATGATTGCAAGACCCCTTTATAAACTCCTAGTCAACTTTATCTGGAAAGAGAGTCCAAGTCTTCATGGGCCATGTCGGATACTATAGAAGGTTCTATTGAGGTATGCCATGATTGCAAGACCCCTTTATAAACTCCTAGTCAACTTTATCTGGAAAGACAAATGCAAATAAGCATTCGAAACCCTCAAGTGGAGATTTATCATAGCCACTATTCTAATGGCACCAAACTGGGATATAGAATTTGATGTACATACTGACGATTCCAGTTATGCAATAGGGAGTGCATTATGTCAACCTGGCAAAGACAACAAAGACTACCCAGTATAGTTTGCATGCAGACAGCTAAATGATGCGGAGGTGAATTACACCACAATAGAAAGAGAAGCTCTAGGAATGATCTACATCATGAAGAAATTTTGACACTATCTATTACTAACTTTATCTTCTACATAGATCATCAAGCCTTATTATATCTTGCGAATCGGGCATGTAGCACACACCGGATCACTTGATGGCTTCTACTCCTACAAGAATTCAATTTCAAAATTGTGGTGAGGAAAGGAGCTCAACATTTCATTGTTGATCACATGTCATGATTAAGGATAGGAGAAGAGCCGGAAGGAATAGAAGATGACCTACCAGATGCCACATTATTTCACATAGATGCCGTGCATGATTGGTGTGTAGACATCATTGGGTACTTAATGGTAGGAAGACCACCTCCTAAAATGAAAGAAGTGGATGCCAAAAAATTAATTCTAAAAGATGCACCTTATCAACTCATTGTAGGGCAACTACACAAGATGGGAAAGGAGGACAAGGTTTTAAGGGGATGTGTAATGCCACATGAGATCATGCCAATCCTAAGTGAAGCCCATGAAGGCATTGCGAGTGGACATTTCCAAGGGTAAGAAACAATAGGAAAAGTCCTTCTCGTAGCATATTGGTGCCCCCCTCCCTCCTATCCCCCCCGCCCTCTCGTGAAGGAGAGGAGGGAGGGGGGAGGGAGGGCGGGGGGAGAGGAGGGAGGGGGGGTTAATCCCCCCTAACCTATTACACATGCAACAGGTTGGGGGGGGATTAACCCACCCTCCCTCCTCTCCTCTCGCCCTCCCGTCGCCCCCTCCCTCCTCTCCTCCCGCACTCCCTCCTCTCCTCCCACCCTCCTGTCGCCCCTTCCTTGCCTCCCCCTCTCGTCTGCCCCCTCCCCTCCCTCCCTCCCTCCCTCTTGCCTGCAGCCTCCCGTCGCCCCTTCCCCATCTCCCCTCCCCCTTCCCCCCCTCCCTCCTCTCCTCCCTCCCTCTCTCCTCCCGCCCTCCCATCGCCCCTTCCTTGCCTCCCCTCCCCCTTCCCCACCTCCCCCTCCCGTCGGCCCCCTCCCCTCCCTCCCTCCCACCTGTGACAGGGAGGGGGAGGCAGGGAAGGGGGAGGGGGAGGTGGGGAAGGGAGGGGCCGACGGGGAGGGGGAGGGGAAGGGAGGGTCGACGCGAAAGGGAGGGGCCGGCGAGGAGGGGGAAGCAGGAGAAGAGGGGAGGAAGGAAGGGAGGAGAAGAGAAGTGAGGGGAAGGGGAAGAGGGAGGGGGAGGAGACGGGAAGGGAGGGGGAGGGGAGGGCAAGGGAGGAGAGGGGAAGCGGGAGGAGAGGCGGGGAAGGGGAAGGGGGAGGAGAGCGGAAGGGAGGGGGAGGGGAGGTTAAGGGAGGGGAGAGAGGAAGCGGGAGGAGGGAAGGGGGAAGCCGGAGGAGAGGGGAAGGGAGGGGAGAGAGGAAGCAGGAGGAGAGGGGATAGGAAGCAGGAGGGGAGGGAGGAGAGGGAGGGAGGGAGTACCTAGGTGGGGAGGATAGGGGAAGGGAGGGGAGAGAGGAAGTGGGAGGAGAGGGGATAGGAAGCAGGAGGGGAGGGAGGAGAGGGAGGGAGGGACTACCTAGGTGGAGAGGTAGTGGTGGAGCTCCAGGAATGTTGTGAGAAAGAATGAGGAGAAGTAGAGTTTTATAGGAAATGGGTAGCTTTTAGGTCAAGTCAGCTTTTTTAGTTTTTAAGGTTTTTTTAGTTCTTTTAGGTTCACTATAAGTGGAACATTCTTCATTCTCTCTGTCATTCAAAGATCATTCTTTTACACTCCACGCTTCTCTCCTCTCATCAACCTATTATAGGATTCTCAAAAATTTTTAAAATATTGTGAGAGGTGAGTTCATTTCTAACCTATTGTGTATGCAAGAACTTCTAAGAATCAAGTTTTTGTAAATTTGATTTTTTTTTCAAATCCGATTCTTTTCTCAAAAACTTGTGTGTACGCAACAACTTCAAAAAACCATTTTTGCATTAAATCTTTTTTCCCACAAATTTTCCTCTTTACCTCAAACTCTCACAACTTATTTTCAGAAATTTCTCTCCTAGCCTATTGGGCACGCAACAAATTTTCCCCAAAAAAAAAATCTATTACAAATTTCTATCTCAACCTCAAAACCACTCAAACCTCCCTACCTATTGCGTACGCAACAACTTCAAAACAAAATCTAATCATAAATCTCTCCAAAAAACTCCTCAATTTAAAAAAAAAAGTATATTACAAATTTCTCTTTCAACCTCAAAACCACTCAAACCTCCCTACCTATTGCGTACATAACAACTTCAAAACAAAATTTAATCATAAATCTCTCCAAAAAACTCCTCAACAAAAAAAGAACAATCTATAACAAATTTCTCTCTCAACCTTAAAACCACTCAAACCTCCCTACCTATTGTGTACGCAACAACTTCAAAATAAAATTTAATCATAAATCTCTCCAAAAAACTCTTCTCACGACACTTTATTACAAATTTCTCTCTCAGCATCGGTATCGATGTCGAAAAGCGGCCCGTGTCTTGTAATGTTCATCTGGAAGAAGACAATGTTATTGTCGATAATGCAGCTCAAGGGTTTACCTCCAAAAAATTTAGTATACCACATGCATTCAAAAGGAGGGGTATTTTAATTCCATTTTTGGGGAAATATTAATAGGATTACAATAATAAGAGGGATTTTTAAATTGGATTTTAGAAAAAAATCCGTTAGTTCATAAGTAAAGAGGCATGGCTTTATTAGGGGGGAAATTTTAGTTGAGGGGTTTTTTAAATACCCCTTGAATGCATGTGATACCTAGGATTTCTTAATGGTGCCCCCCCTGAGGGAAGATTCTTATTCCACTTCATCTAGGGATGAAACCAATGTGACCAATGATAGTGATGCCCACTCAAACCTCCCTACCTATTGCATATGCAACAACTTCAAAACAAAATTTAATCATAAATCTCTCCAAAAGACTCTTCTCACGACACTTTATTAATATAAGAAGTCCATTTATTATATTTTTACTCCATAATATAATAAATTTTTATTAACTAATGTTAAAATATAATTTTGCTAAAAATATATATTATTAATCTATAAATTAATATAAATATTATATTATTATTATATAAATAAATATATAAATACATTAATTCAAAAAGGGAGGTCTTCTAGCATATGTGCTTTATATAATACTTATTCTTAAAACAATGAAGAATTAGGGAATATATTGCTATTCTATACATTATTAACTTAAAAACTAATATAAATATAATTTAATTATTATATAAATTTAAATAAATATATAGATCATTAATATTATACATTAATAACATTTAAAATTATGTAGATTATATATTAATAACCTTTCAATCTTAAAAAGTAGTCAATAAAAGAATTGAATTAATTTAAAAAATAAGAAAATATTAAATTTTACACATGTACTTTTAGCATGTATGCTTTTCTTCCATGTGTATAATACTTGTTAGTTAGTCGAAGAATGAAAATTTAGATAATTTATTTGTAAGGTAGGTATTTAAAACCATAGAATCTAGAAGAGGTTTAGCATACTTACTTATCTTTGTTACTATGTGTAATACTTTGCAAAAGCCTTAAACTTTGTTTAAGGCTTTGCACAAAACTACAGTATCATTGCATCCATATCATTTTTTCACTTTAGCAACCACCAGATATCCATGGTATGAATCCATGATATGGAATACATATTTCTTCTGAATATTTCTTATCACATACTTTTTCATTTCTTCTAATACACCATGTAGCATGAATATAAGAAAATATGAATCGGTGTGCTTTTAGCCTATGTACTTGTCCCTAATCAGTAGGATACTTTGACTAGGTAGACTTATAATTACTTAAAGTAAAGCCTTTGCAAAGGATCGTACCTTCTGATACACCATGCAGCATGCTTGTAAGAAAATATGAATCAGTGTGCTTTTAGCCTATGTGCTTGTCCCTAATCAGTAGGATACTTTGACTAGGTAGACTTATAATCACTTAAAGTAAAGCCTTTGCAAAGGATCGTACCTATAAACAAAACACTTTGGGAAGCATATAACATATAGTCTATATATATATAAACTAAATACTTTGGAATGCATATTTTATATAGTCTATATACCTTAAATCTTAAACCCTAAATCTTAAATCCTAAAGTTCCCTAAATCTTAGGTTATACAATCTAAGCTCTTAAACTTATGTAGCAGTTATAATCCCTCAACCCTAAACCTAAACCTAATTTTCAATCCTAAACCCTAGATTCTAGACTCTAAGCTCATGATCTTATATACTAAACCCTAAACCCTAAACCCTAAATCCTAAATCCTAAATCCTAAACGCTAAAACAATAATCATAAACCCTAAATGCTAAATCCTAAACCCTAAATCCTAGATTCTAAACCCTAAACCCTAGACCCTAAACCCTAAATCCTAAGCCCTAAACCCTAAAAACATAATCATAAACCCGAAACCCTAAACACTAAATCTTAAATCCTAAGCCCTAAATCCTTAACCCTATATACTAAACCCTAAACCCTAAACCCTAACCCTAAAATACAATCAAAATTTAATGATTTTTTTCAATTTATGCAATAGGTTTGATATATCCCCCAACCTGTTGCAAGTAGAATAGGTTAATGGTGCACTCAACCTATTGCAAAAATCAAGGAATTTTCTTGATTTGTGCAACAGGTTGGATATACCCCCCCAACCTATTGCTCAAGCAATAGGTTGGGGGGTATATCCAACCTGTTGCAAAAATCAATAATTTTCTTGATTTGGGCGATAGATTGGATATACCCCCCAACCTGTTGCTCAAGCAACAGGTTGGGGGATATATCCAACAATAGGTCTCGGTTGGGGTGACTCCAACCTATTGCTCAAGCAATAGGTTGAGGGGTATATCCAACCTGTTACACAAGTCAAGAATTTTCTTGACTTGTGCAACAGGTTGAGGGGTATATCCAACCTGTTGCTCGAGCAACAGGTTGGGGGTATATCCAACCTTCCACAAATCAAGAAAATTCTTGAGTTGTGCAATAGGTTGGATATATTCCCCAACTGTATATCAAATTGTTGCAGAAATAAAGAAAATTCTTGATTTGTGCAAGAGGTTGGATATATCCCCCAACTTGTTGCTCAAGCAACAGGTTGGGGGAGCAATAGGTTGGGGGATATATCCAACCTGTTGCACAAATTAAAAAAATTCATTAAATTTTGGTTGTATTTTAGGGTTAGGGTTTAAGGTTTAGGATTTAAGATTTCAGATTTAGGGTTTAGGATTTAGAGTTTAGGGTTTAAGGTTTAGGATTTATTATTTAAGATTTTAGGATTTAGGGTTTAGGGTTTAGGAATTAAATGTTACTCTGGAGAATAGAACCAAAAGAAGAGCCTCTTGAACCTTAAGGAATTTTACAATCTCAAAGAACCACCTGCCCTTCTCTCTCTCTCAATGGAGAGTCGAGACCTTCCTTTTTCTCACAAGAAACACTCTCATGAAATGGATGGACGGAAAATTTCTCTCTCAAGCAACGAAAAATTGTTCTCAATCTAAAACTAAAACTAACCTAGGAGAAAAACATAAGCTCCTAAGGCATGCCTACAACTAATCTAGGAATGGGAGCAATCCTAGTGAACTACCTATGAGCTAAACTAGGAGAGCTAAACCTATGCTCTGATACCATGACAAAACATGTGTGCCTCAGGATCTATGGAGCACTCTAAGGTGGATGGAACCTGTGTGGAAACATGATGAAGAGAGTGCTCATGACATGTATCTCAAGTCAATTAGGTTCCAAGATAGATTAACTTGGACTCATAAAGAGAATCTTGAGATAGTGCAGAGTGCTTGATTGATATTACTTCAAATGAACCTCCCTTTTATAGGTGAGGGTACTTACATCCATTTTGCTTGCTCACATGTGGGATATCTCCTCCATGCCATGTGGCAGCTTACCCTTTGCTCATACCTTTGCTCTACATGTGCTCATGGCACCACAACTCTCAACACAATGATCATGATGTTACCACTCGAACACAAGACAAAAGGGGCAGAGAATCTGAGACTTGTCATGTTGTTCATAATATTGTTGCTAGCATGCCTGAGAATATAGACATTGGGAGAATCTTGAGTTACGAAGGAGAAAGAGTTCAACCACAAAATTCAAGAGGCATTGGCAACAAATTGACATCAATGAACATGTCTACTAGATTGCCATTTCCAAGATATTATAAGGTATCAAATAATTCTCAAGCCCAAACAACATTTGATTATAAAGATGAAGATTCAAGGGGGATGGATTCGAGGTTTGATGGTCTTACAATTGGAAAACGCAAGACACTATTTACAAAAAGAATGTGAGTGTGAAGAGGCAAAGAATCATGGCATCAATTCCAGAACCAAAGAGACATGTAATGTTATCTGACGAGAATATGGAAAGGATGCTTATGCAAGTTTGTTGCAAGAGACTCTGCATTAGAAAATTTGGAAAAGATGATTGTGCAACCATATGCCTTGGTATTTGGAGTAAGACAGCACCTAATAGACATAACTATCTTCTTCAAGAGTTTTCATGCTTTCTTCATCAAGGCACTAATCAAGATTTGAGCACAAGACACTGTAAACGTAGATTGAAACCCATGGTTAATGGGAGACCCATTTGCAATCGAGGGTATCAATGGTTAACTGGACTATCACATGGCACATACTGGACCATCTGGGCAAAGGTGAAAGAAAAAGAGGTTCATACAATTCATGGAAATACCTACAAGCTTAAATGCCATGGAAGCACTATAAATGTAACTGCAACATTAAAGCAAGTTCTCGAAGACCATGCATTACTGCAGCCTCATCTTCAATAAACAATGCTAGATGGACGTGTCGAATGCCAACATCTTCCTTTGGGAATGACAAAGAAGGTAGTCCTAGAAATTGTCAATAAAACTTTACAAGACAGAGATGAGTGCATGATTTCATGATCAACCTTGTACAAAATTTGGCGTAGAGATTTTCGCCATGTCAAGCCACCATCAAAGCAAAGGATGTCAAAATGTAAGACATGTGATGAATTAAAAAATGCCATTGAACATAGTAAATGTGAGTAGCAACGAGGAAGATATATTAAATGGTGATCAATCCATTTACGTCATGTGCACGATGCTCGAAAGTTGTATGCTTCTTGGAGAGAGGAAGCTATTTCACATGTCAATAAGTCCATGTGCATCACCATTGATGGCATGGACCAGAATACAACCACTTTGCCACAATATAGACGTATCCCACCGGTATTGGAGGGCAAACGTGGACTAAAAACACACTTGTGTGGAGTATTAGTACATGGATACCGAATCTTTTGTGATGTATGGATTGATAGTTTGCATGACCATGATAGTAACTAGGTTGTTACATCAATCATGAAAGCAATAAGAAAGGTCAGAGATGCTCACGGATGTTTACCTAACACATTGCCAATACAAGCTGATAATTGTTGGAGAGAGAACAAGAATAAATATATATTTGCTTTATGCTCTATGCTGGTTGGTTTGAAAATATTTGAAGAAGTGGAAGTTGGCTTTCTTCTTGTTGGCCATACACATGAAGACATAGATCAAATCTTCAGTGTTATCTCTAGTGAGTTGAAGTCAATGGATGTTTTGACAATGGAGGATATGCTATTTCGAATTAGGAAAAAAATTGGAGGTTATCACAAGGAAGAATCAGAAGTGGCTATCTTAGAGAGGATGGTAGATTGGAGAGCATTCATAGAGCCACATTTACAAACAGGAGATGATGCCCTAATAGGACACACAAATCCACACTACTTTCGGTTTCACATGCATAACAATATTCCAGTGATGGAATGGAAGCACTACTCAGTAGATGGAGATCATTTATGGAGTGAGTCATATGATTTATTACAACGAATAATTCCATTGGAGGAAACTAGATTTGTTCTTGCAAAAAACAAGTCACTTGACATAGATGAAATGAAAGGCTTGAAAGCCTTCATTAAACATCTTCAAAGTATGATGTAGAAATATCCTGAGCAATCAACTAAGAATTTGGAGACAATTAAATCAACTCAAACACTTATCCAATCATTAGAAAGACAAGAAAACTTAATGAGCATTGAATATTGTGAATCCTTTTGGCCGGAATAAGCTAGGTCACCAAGTTTTCCTTTGGATATAAATATGTTAGTAGATATGGAGGAAGCAGAGGAATGCCTTCTACCTTGAAAATATTGTGGCAGGAAGGGAGACAAACCCTTACCAGAGTTTATACCATCTAATGAGATTGAAGAGGGTCTATTTGTTGCAGTTTGGGCATCTGATCTAGGTTCAAAGTTAGATGACCAAGGTGGCCCAATTTGGGTTGCAAAGGTTGCTAAGATAGAAAGGGATGACAAGGGAACTCCTATAACATTTACAGCTTTATGGTATGAACCAAAGCCATTGAAAAATCTCCCGAGAAGATATACAATAAAACAACTCTATGAGGGATGCTTGCAAAACAAACGTGAATGGGTTCCAAATAATGAGGGATTAACAAAGGTGGAAGTCAGTAGCATTATTCATTGTTGGAAATTGAGGACATGAAGTTTTAAAAAGAAGCATGGATACAATGTTGAAAAATGTATCACAATCCAAGTCGTGTCCATATTAAACATCATTTGGCAAGACTTGACCCATCAAGTGCAAATACATTACATGAATCTGATGACTCTGAACGAGATTTAGATGCATAAGATAATGTTTTGTATGCTTTTTTCCATACAAATGGTGTATCTATACCTCGGGGGGGTCACTATGTATAAACCCTCTATACCACGTGCATTCAAGGCATATTTCTAAAATCCTATATCTGTAAATTTTTCATTAATAAAATGTACCCCTTTTCTATACAAATCTGTAAATTTTTTCCAAAACTATTTAAAATAGTCCCTTATGTTTATTTATTTCTGTAAATTTTAGAAATAAAAATATCCTTCTGTTGAACTCACATGATAGGGTTAAAAATGATGAGTGACCCCCTCGAGATCTATACACCACCAATAAGATAATGTATTGTATGGTTTGTTTTTCAAAAAAAGGGTGTATCTATACATCACTTATATATTGAATTCAACAAACTCTTTTTTTTCAAAAAAATGGTGTATCTATACACCACTTATATGTTGAATTCAACAAACTCTTTTCATATGGTGTCATATTTTCACTTCATAGTGTTAAAATTGAACTAGAGTTAGGAGACTACTATTATTATTATTATAGTTATTGGATGGGGGTACCATGCACAAGTTTGGGAATTATAGCTTCACTGAGCCATTTTTTTAAAAATTAGAGGTCACGACTTGACTTTTTAGCTTAGTAAGGCCATATTTGTATATAAGTGACACATTTAGTGCTCTAAAAAACCCAATTTTTGAGCTCACTAAGTGAAATTGAGTGGAGAAGATATGCTCCAAAAAAAAGTCCAAACCAAGAGAGAAAGTCCAAAAATTTTGAATAGTGTGTTTTTCTCTATCAAACACATGAAGTGGTAGCTCCATGATGCTTTGTTGCACATCTTGTGAGTTTGTAGGCACTGTATTAGAGAGCATATATCTAATAATATTTTCAGTATTAACCATTTGAACATAGTTTCTAGAAAATTCTCCAATGAATAGATGAAATGGGTTCTCACCAAATCATTAGGGTAGAAATGGGGTCTCAAAAGGGCCCCCAATGAGCCTTTCCTAATTTCAAGGGATTAGAGAGCAATTTGAGGTGTACCAATGAGAGCGCTCTGAGGTGTGGTTCAATGACATGTTGAAGTTGGCAAAAGCACTTAAGGGCAGGGAGATCTCTAACCCACAGTTTGGACCCATGATCTTCACTCCTAGCCCTTGATTTAATCTCCAATCCAAGGGATACATTCAAATGTGAGGTAGAGCACTCCTAGCCATTAGATCAAGGGGTAGATCTAAGGGATAGCATTAAAGGATAGAGGGATAAAATATCAACCCTTGATCAAGACAAAGATCCAATGGATGTGATGAAAAGAGGAGGTAGGTCAATCTAAGCCCTTGATCCAGATAAAGATCCAAGGGAGTAGATGAGTACAAAAAGTGCTCCAATCTGGGACATAGATTGGCAAGGAGATCAAGGGAGTAGGATAGTGCACAAGGTGCTTAAATCTAAGCCATCCAAACAAGCGCTTTAATCCGGTCAATTGATCTTGGAATGTTGATCTCCACCATCCAAAATTCGCTTGCATCCTAGCCCTCTAAACAAGCACTTCGACCCTAGCCATTGATCTTAGATTTAGATCTAGGGTCCACATTGAAATTTCCTTCTCCCTCTTAATTAGGCCTCCCTAAATTCAAATTGTGCAGCTTGGAAGCTGCCAAAGGCCATCCACCATCCACCAAAGACATCCTAGGCCTTTGATCTATTTAGCATCCACCTCCATCCAAAGGCCAAAGTTCTCCTATTTCAAAGTAAAGGTACCCATGTCAGTTGATTCATTTCTATGGGGCCCTTAGCCCATGGCTTACCATAGTACATTCACTTCCAACTATATTAATCCATTCCTTACGAGGCCCTTTTGAGATGCCAAATCCCCCCTAATGCATGTGCTATGGTATTGATGACATGGCCCTCATATGGAGACCTAAAAATAAACTATGGGATAGTTGCCCTAGAATCCGCTATCATGCCCAAGTATGGCAACAAGAAATTATAGAGATTCTCATCATTAGGATCTCCATCAAATTGGGATGGAGAGATCCTTGTTTCACATGGGCTCATCATCATTGCCGTTAGAGGCATGTCATGTATGACCATTGTGTGTTATGGATCGAACTCAATGCCATGCCTACACATTGTAGTGAAGGGCTTCAGGTGACACATTGTAGTGAAGGGATTCATGTGACACAGTGAAGGGCCTCATAGGGAGACCTAAAAATAAACTTTGGGATAGTTGCCCTAGAATCTGCTATCATGCCCAAGTATGGCAATAAGAAATCATAAAGATTCTCATCATTAGGATCTCCATCAAATTGGGATGAAGAGATCCTTGCTCCACATGGGCTCATCATCACTACCGCCATTAGAGGCATGTCATGTATGACCATTGTGTGTTATGGATCGAACTCAATGCCATGCCTACACATCGTAGTGAAGGGCTTCAGGTGACACAAGTCAAGATAGCTATGTTGGATGCAGGCAAGCATCCATAGTGTGATGGGAATGCCACTTTGCATGTAAGTCAACCGTTGAGCTTGAAATAGCAAAAATAATTTCAATAGTCTTCACCATGTTTTATCTTCTATACTATTGGTTATTAGATCTATCCTTCTAGGTACCAGGCTTGGGGGATGCACCACTAAGAATCCCTAGGTATCATGTGCATTCAAGGGTTATTAAAAAAAAACCTCAACTAAAATTCTCCCCCCAATAAAACTACCCCTCTTTACTTATGAGCTAACGAATTTTTTCCTAAAGTTGAATTCAAAAACCCCTCTCGTTTTTGTAATCCTATTAAAATTCTACCAAAAGGTGAATTAATATATCCCTCCTTTTGAATGTACATGGTATACAAAAATTTTGTCAGGTGAACTGCCCAAGGTACGAGGGCTATGCTTCTGGATGTCCTCTACCAAAATATCCATGTGACTATTGAGAGAGAAGAAGAAGAGATGATAGACACACCAAAAAGACTCCCAAAGACTGATTCATATTGATCACTACTTACACATATATAGGTGAGACCTAGTTCAAGTTAGGGCAAGCTATATATAGCTCTAACACCCCCACTCAAACAAAGATCTCTAGCTACGGATGAAAAAACCCTTGGGGAGCACAAGGGGAAAACCCGAGCTCCTATATACAACTATACAAGTTGATTATTTGTACAATTATTTACAAGCATGTAATGCAGATGTGCATTTATATACAAAAGGTCACCCATAGGTGTGTTAATCTTGGAAGAGAGAAGCTGTGAGAACTCCAAGTTGTGATCGTAACACTATGAAGCGTGCCTCACTAAGTCCTTTAGTGAGAATATATGCAATCATCTGAGAAGTGGGACAATGTTTAATCATTATCATCCCTTTCTTCACTTCATGTATGACATAATGGTAATGAACAACAATATGTTTGGATTTGTTTTGTTGAACATAGTCTTTAGCCAGCAGACTTATGGCACTTTGATTTATCACATCTGAGAGGAGTACTGGATGATGGAGGATGACCAATATTTGCAAGCAATTGTTGTAGCCAAACCAATTCTCGAGCTGTTAGAGAAGTTGCTACATACTCAGATTTTGTGGTAGAAACAGCAACACAACATTGCTTCTTACTTGCACAAGAGACCAAGCAACCATTGATAAAGAAGTAATTACCACTTGTAGACTGCATAGAGAAGTGAGAGCTGGCCCAATTTGCATCTGTATATCCCAAAAGATCAAGAGACATCACAAAAGATGATTCTGTATGACGTCAATAAACTAATCCAAAATCAAAAGTGCCTTTCAAATACTTTAGAACACATTCTGCTGTAGACCAATGTTGCATTGAGGGAGCAGTCAGATATTGACCTAGAAAATTAGCAGTAAAAAGAATATGTGGTCGAGTGTTCAAACTGACAAACTATAGGCAACCAACAAGATTGGCATAGGTTTGAGGTGAAACCTCAACATCATGAGTCAATCGAGTATTTTTGATAGAGGTCACAAGACAAGGAGTGGCAGAGTGAGCATTCATCAAGCCAAACTTTTGAACTGCATCTTGAATGAATTTTGTTTGTCAAAGTAGCAAAATTCCCTTTTGATGAAATCACCGAACTTGAATACCAAGACACGAATGAATGTCACCAAGATCAACCATATCAAATGCTGAGGATAAGATTTTCTTGACATGTTGCAAGAAATTGAGATTGTTGAAAACAAGTATGGTGTCATCCACATAAAGAGCAAGAATGACAAAAAGTGCACCATCACGTTTGGCATATAAGTTGGGGTCAGAGAAACAAGAGTTGAAACCTTGAGATGTTAGAAACTGATCAATTTTCATGTACCAAGAATGGGAAGCTTGTTTTAGACCATAAAGAGCACGATGAATGTGACAAACAAGATGGTCCTAACCGGGAAGTATGAACCCTTCTGATTGCTCCATATAAATCTCCTCTTTAAGATTTTCATTAAGAAAATCAGTTTTCACATCCATTTGATGAATCTCCAAATCAAATTGAGTAGCAAAAGCCAAGAGTACCTGAATACTTGTGCTATGAACAATGGATGAAAAATTATCATGATAATCAACTCTTGCAATTTGTGAGTATCCTTTTGCAACCAGACGAGCTTTAAACTTGTCAAAAGAGCCATCAACTTTGGTTTTGGTTTTATGAACCCACTTACATTTGATAGGAGTGTGAACAGGAGGTAGTTCAGTAAGAACCCATGTACCTTTAGAGATCAAAGAAGCATATTCAGCTTCCAATACCTCTTGCGATTGACTCTTTTGTGCAAAGGAGATAGCTTCTGTATAAGTAGTAGGGTCTTCATGAGCAACCATTGCATGATCAATGATTTCAAATTCATCAACACAATCATGCATAGAACCATGTTCAAAATAAATAGGTAGATCAACATAAATATCAACACTATCATCAGAGGCCTGTGTATGTGTAGGATGCAAATCAAGATTGTCAGCACATTACTCTGCAGATGGAGAAGTAGTGATGCCATCAGATGAATGAGTAGTAATGACATTAGAAGTGGAATTATTATCAAATAGAAAAGGAAAGGCAGAAAGTAAGGACTCAGTATCCTCTGCATCCTCGATAGACCATGTCCCTCCCATTAACTGCTCATTGAATATGGCATCATGATTGATTATCACCTTCTTAGAAGAGGGATCATAGAATTTATAACCTTTAGAATTTAGAGAACATCCAATGAATATGACCTTTTTGCCAGGAAGATCTAGCTTCTGCCATGTCTCTTTTGGTACATGAATATAAGTAATGCAACCAAAAGTTCAAAAATGTGATACAAGAAGTCTCCCCTGTCCAAGCTATGATTGATAACCAAAAGATGCAGTTGTAGGAAGATGATTTTGCACAAAGATGGCTATCAAAAGTGCACCTGCCCAAAAGCTTTGAGATAATCCAGAATGAAGGAGCATACATTGCATAGCATAAGAGAAGTGCGATTCTTATGCTCTGCATGAGCATTTTATTAAGGAGAATATGGAACAGTATATTCACGATGAATGCCACACTCAATGCAATAATCATTAAAAAGATTAGAAATATATTCTCCACCATTGTCACTACAAAGCGTCTTGATCCAAAAACCAGTATGAAGTTTTGCAGTAATTTTATGTTGCTTGAATATTGATAAGGCCTCTGACTTATGTCGCAAGAGAAATGCAGTTGTATATCTTGACAAATCGTCAATGAAATTGATGAAATACTTGTAGAAAGACTTGGATGGAGGAAAAGGTCCACATATATCAGTGTGAACAAGATCTAATAAAGAATATGGATGAGTTGAAGTAGATGCATGAAAGGGTTTTTGATGATGCTTACCAAGAGTGCAATATTCACAGAGGCCCATGTGAGGATGAGCTGGGAGATTCATACCATCCACAAGATCATGACAATTTATAGCAAGTAGCTTGGCAAAATCTGAATGAACAAAATGATGATGCCATAGCTTGCAGTCTAGATCACCAAGGGCTGTAACCACATTAGCAATATCTTAATTTAAGGAAAGTTGAAAGAGGTTACCATTCCAAGGAGCAATTGCTATGGTAATCTGACACTATGTGTGATCAAAGCCAATAAAGAGACCAAGATCAATAAGTCATGCAATAGAAATAAGATTTCTCTGAAGATCTGGAACATGGAGAATACCTCGCAAGACTCTTGTTGAAGAAAAAGTGCCAAGATATAAATCACCAACACCCATGACTTGACAAGTAGTGTCATTAGCAAGATAAATCGACTTCTTGTGAGGAAGAGCATGATAATTATGTAACCATTGAGATTGATATGCCATATTACCAGTAGCACTAGAATCAACAATAAAAGTGGAACCATCTCGAACATGAAATATCCTTTCTGGAGAGACATCAAAACATATATGATTTGCCTCGATGCATATGGGCATCTTGTTGTTGAGTAGCATATGCTTGCAAATGTTTACAAATCAGAATGCCTCTTGTAACACTGAAAGGATGGATGATATCCGCCACAATATTCACAAGGAGAATTATTGGATAAGCGGGGTTGCTTAGTGGTAACACCATGTTCCTCATCATATTGCCGAGCCCAACAATCAGAGATAACATGTCCATGCTTATCACAATAAGACAATGATTCTCGTGATATTTGAGATGAGAAGAACTACCACCTCTATATGGATGACCACCATGTCCATATTTGGAGAAAGGACGCTTGTGAGCAACACACGCTATCTCTAAATCTGCATCATCCGTTGTTATCATGATAGACTCATGAGGGTCTTTATGACGCTCGTATCTTTGAGCATACTCAATCAAAGAAATACATGTTTGATCAAAATCAATCTCGTTTTTGTTGGAAAGGATGGTAACAATATTATCATATAATGGATCCTGGACTCTGTCGAGAAGATAGGTCACCAATTGATTTCGTGGAGGAGGTGCACCACCAGCAACAGCAAGTTGATTAATGATAATTCTTGAATGAGTTAATATGAGTTGTTATAGGAGCTCCAACTTTGTACGGAGTGCTCAAAAGATTACAAAGATAAAGAATCTCTGTGACAGATTTCTTCTCAAAAGTAGCAATGAGATATTTCCATATTGTATAAGAAGAAGGAATGGCAAATACATCCAGCATAAGAGAATCATGTAGAGTAGATAAAATATACCACAACGAGCTACTTTATCATGAGAACGCCAATCAGCAGAGTAAGATCTCCATTGCTCAAAGAGAGGGCCTTGAGTCACAAGAGCATGATTTGCAGTTGCATCAACAAGTTGGGATGGACAAACGAGATCACCAAGAACAATATCTGAAAGATTATCACCTTCGAGTATCAATAACATCTTCACTTTCCAACCAGGAAAACCTTGTCTTTGAAACAGAGGAACAGATCGTTGGCCATAAGGAAAGCCGTTGACGATTATAGACGTTGCCATCATACTTCGGGAGAATATGTTTGTCAGAGCTCACATCAGTGATCAAGAATACAATGGTCGCTCTGAAAATATAAAACTCGCGATACGCCAAAAAAAGGATAGAACGTGAGATGGGAGTACACTAGAAATAGCATACATGCCAAGAAAGTGCTTTGAGCTTGTTGATCATGAAACCACGATATTTTTGGAGAAAGCCAGAATTCTCGATCACGAAACAGAGATATTTTTGGCGAAAAGCACTACGATCATGCCGATCATGAAACCAATACGTTTATCAACGAAGGCACAAGATTCTTGGTGAAAAGCAGTACGAGCATGCCGATCACGAAACCAAGAAAAAAGTAGGCACAAAAGTTGACATAACTTTTCGCTCCGAAGTCCGATTAGGGCATTTAAGTGCTCAGAACGAAGAGCACGATGAGAGCTACGCTCTGCAATTCGATCTATGATCCATTTGCCACTAATAACTTTCTCAAATTTGCACCAGAAGACCTCCAAAAAACCACATCAAGTTAGACATGTCAAAATCAACAAGAGAAAATAAGCGATGAGACTACAAGCGCTATGTAATCAAATCAACAACTAATACTTCCTATCTTTCTTCATTACAGTGAGCATACAATAGCAAGACCTTTGTAGCTCTAATACCATGTTGAGAGAGAAGAAGAAGAGATGATAGACACACCAAATACACTCCCAAAGACTAATTCATATTGATCACTAGTTACACATATATAGGTGAGACCTAGTTCAACTTAGGGAAAGCTATATATAGCTCTAACAAAGTGACTATCCAGAAGCTTCATAGCTTCTGATGCAATGGCATCCAACTTTTGTACATCATCTTCATAACTATCTGAGTCTTGGTTTCCCATGTCTCCAGTGTCAATTAAAATCTAGTTAGCATACATTATGTCTACAATTGAAATTAAGCACATATAAGTCTTAGAATATATGTATATAGCTACATAATATCCTTGTTGAAATCTTTTAACTTCCTTCTGCTATACAAGGATCTTATAGCACTTCTTCTTTTTTGTTCTACTCCTCCCTTCGTTGAGATAGAGATGCATCTTTTTATGTGATTTTACTTTGTGATATAGATAACAAATTACAATAAACTCAACATGTTTAGTACATATGTAATGCAATAGAGAAAACACTAAAAAAAGGGAAGAATTCCAAAGACCCATCCTAAACACCTATTTCATTAATTTTGGACTCGTGCACTATCCAAATTCATTTTGTGAGATAATTTTGGATAAAACATTTAAAAAAAAGAGGTTCTTATAAAACAAAACATTGAGTCAAAACGGAAGATTTTAAAAAATCAAATCAGAAAAAATGACGTGAGATGTTATTAAAACTAGAGTACATTAAAAATAGAGGACATCACATTGTTAAAAGAGACAAAAAGTAAGATTTTAAAAAATCAAATTAGAAAAAATGGCGTGACATGTTTAGTAAAACTAGAGTACATTTCAAAAAGAGCACATCACATTTGTACAAGAAGTAGATCATATAACTCAAAGCCATATGGTGTCAAAAAACACCTTAATATAGTCTCTCTTATCTTCTTAATCACCCAAAGCCTAGAAGATCTCATCATTGGTCTCTCTTATCTTCTCAACAACCCAATCTTTCACTGCCTCCACAGTTGTATCCTCAACATAATTACATGCAAAGAAGAAATTTAAGCAATCACAAATTGTTTCTTTATAATTTCTCTATGAGGCTCTTATTGTTCTCTCAGCATCTGCATCAAATCGCCCATGATGAGAGCTGCGATAACAAAGGTTACTTAAGAAGTCTAAGAGATCTTGTCGTGCTTTTATCATATGTCTTAAAAGTCTTTCACTCTCTATAATCTTGAGAGTCTCCTCCCTCTCTGCGTGCCTTTGTGCATCAAATTCCTCTCTCTCCATGTGTGTCAAAGGAGAACCTTGTCGAATTCTGGCCTCTCTCTGTGCTCCTTGGTCAGCAATCCATTCTTTGAGACTATTAATTCTGAACTCCATGTCTTCAACAATGCCAAGGACATCCATGGGTGGGGAGATGATAAAGGGAGATGGACTACGATGGAAGAAAGAAGAGAGTGTTTGTGGAAGGACTAGGATGGAAGAATACAAGTTAATGAGAAGCATTAGGATGGATGAAAGAAGAGACTGTTTGTGGAAGAACTAGGAAAGAAGAATACAAGTTATCAGGATGGATAAAAGAAGAGAGTGTTTGTGGAAGGACTAGGATAGAAGAATACAAGTTACTGAGAAGGACTAGGATGTAAGAAATAAGAGAGTGTTTGTGGAAGGACTAGGATGGAAGAATACAAGTGCACTAAGGCACGATGTGTTCACTATGATAAGGATAAGGGTTGGAATAAAGTGAGAGAAGCATTGGTAATGCTCTACTTTAAGTGAGTGGAGATTGTCCAACTGAATAAAATTTTGCAGAGCAGTGGGAATGCTATACTTTAAGTGAGTGGAGCATTGGGAATTGATACTTGCAAGTGAAATATATTACAAGTGAGAGAGAGAGAGAGCGATAAGATGAATACAAGTTAATTAGAAGGACTAGAATGTAAGAAATAAGAGAGTGGATTGAAGGGATAGAAAGTGAGGGAAGACGTAAAGTGAAAGATGAATACAAGTTAATCAAAAGGACTAGGATGTAAGAAATAAGAGAGTGGAGACTGTCCAACTGAATAAAATTTTGCAGAGCAATGGGAATGCTATACTTTAAGTGAGTGGAGCATTGGGAATTGATACTTGCGAGTGAAATATATTACAAGTATTACATCATCACATATTCATATCAAAATTCTCATAAAAAAGAATTTATTTCCAAATAATCAAATCATCGCACATTCATATCATAAAATTGTGTGCATGAACAAATATATTACAAATATTACATCATCACATATTCATATCAAAATTCTCATCACACAAGGATTTATTTCCAAATAATCACATCATCACACATTCATATCATAAAATTGTGTGCATGAAGAAATATATTACAAATATTACATCATCACATATTCATATCAAAATTCTCATCACACAAGGATTTATTTCCAAATAATCACATCATCACACATTCATATCATAAAATTGTGTGCATGAAATAATTATATAAATATCATCAGTAAATGCCACTTAAGTAATAAGTCACAAATTGGTGTATAATCAACAAAAACTACAAACACAACATCATACATGCATCACAACTCTTCTGATGCTTCTAGTGGAGACTATGGAAACTCTTCTGATGCTTCCAATGGAGGCTGTGGTGCTCTAGATGTACACTCAGTCTCTACTTCTTCTGTAGTATGTAATGCTTTCGGAGTAGACTCAGTATCCTCTTCCTTAAATGCAAGCGGAGGCTGTGGCAACTCTTGTGATGCTTCCAGTGGAGGCTGCGGTGCTGTAGGTGTACACTGGGTCTCTACTTCTTCTGTAGTGTGCAATGCTTTCACAGTAGACTCAGTCTCCTCTTCCTTAAATGCAAGCTCTGATATTGCTTCAGTTGCACGTTGTATTCTAATGGCAACAATTAGGTCTCGAATGATTTCAGCCCTAAACAATTGTATATCCTCCTCTGAATATTTGAGTTCCAAAGAGTCTTCCGATGAGATCTGTGGCTTAAGTGAGAAAATTTCTTTGAAAATCAACATGCAGTTGTAGGCAACTCTCCACCCACAACTATGCCCACCTTCCTGCTCTACTACTAAATGCTTTTGGAAGTCTACGGAGTCTTTGTACTGTCCTGTTTCTCTGATAGCAGATACCAACTTCTCAATCGACCTGCTCATCATGACGTATTTAAAAAACTTAGTGTGTCTATTACATAAGGTACATAATATAGAAGTAACAACAGATTAACAGAATACTTACGTTTGCACTGCGCCATGAAAGCCTGTAATCGAGTTAACAAACCAACAATAGTTGTCTTCAAGGTCCCAAACCACCAGATCCAATGTTCCCTACACGAATAATTAAGAACCATTATTATTTAACACAATGTTGCCAGTATAAGATGAAAATAAAGGTTGCCATGATACTTACATCTCGTGATATGCCATAAATAGGACTCGCACACCATGTAAATGTAAAGGCTGCAACCATTTACAAACATCGGCTATTGTCTTTCTGCTATCGCTAAGTATAGGAGAAAGGAGGGAATCCAACATATACACACGGTTTTGTACGGCTCTGCCAAATTGTGAGATAACTATACTGCACTAACAAATAAATGAATATTAGCTTATTAGATTTAATCAAAATATTGAATTATCAAGCAGAGAAAAATTTTGTATCAAACCTGAGAATGGCCATCATAACGTTGTTATTGACCTCATTTGAAGCTCTAGAGAGGATTGAAATCTCCTCTCCCCCAAATTCAAGATACTGAGGTCTATGTTGAATCATAACCCTAACATTAAAAGAGCTTCCCAATTCTTCCAATGAAGCCATTTTTATAGAGTTGAGGTCTTCTATCCCCTTTGAGTCTTTGACGGCATTCATTTTGCACTCCTCTGAGCCATTATCTATTTGCCTTGTGGGAGGGTCCATAATGTCGCCCTTAATGATTGCTCGAATGGTACATGTTATAAATGCATAGAGATGCAAATCCATATATGTTGACAGTGTGGTGTCATTTTGTATCTCAAAAATTTGACCAAGTACCAAAAAGCAATTGTAGCCCACCCTCCATCCACAATTATAGATGTGGCTATTCTCTTGATGTGATACCTGACATGTTATATACTCTATTTGTTGTGCCAAGTCACATTGCCGCATTACTGTGTTGATAGCACCTACTAACTTTTGAGCTGATCTGCACATCAAAACATATAACAATAGTGAATATGTGCATTGCATATCAATCTACATGTCGAGAAGTGACAACAAGTGTAGTCTATACTTACTCTAACACAGTGCCATGGACGGATGTCATTGAGTTGGCAAAGAAGCACTTCTTTGCAAGGATGTCCATGACTACCAGACTCCAATGTGAGCTGCATTATCAATAAAGAATAAGTACTGTGTTTGAGATAATTCTAGCAATGCAATAGAAAAAACAAGTAGGGTTTGATGCTTACTTCTCAAAATATGCTGTAAAAATAACTCATGCTTCATTCATAGGAACGTGCTTCAACCACTTGCAAACATCCTCTATGGTTTCTTCTTTGTTGCTAAGCACTTCCGAAATACGAGGATCGAGCATATATGAAACGCTTTGTATATTTTGCGGAAAATTTGCTATAACATTACTATATTTAAACAAAAAGTATTAGCTTCTTAGGTTCAATCAAAATAAGCAAAGTATAAAGCCAAGGAAAAGGCTGCATCAAACCTGAGGATGGTTGTAATGACTTTGACATTAACCTCTTTCTTAGGATTCAAGAGGATTGAAATCTCTTCTTCACCAAATTCAAAAAAATGAGGTTGTTGTCGAATTAACAACATAGTGGTGAATGAACTTCCAATCTGCTCCAATAGATTCATATTTTCATGACTCATCTTATTGAGAGAGTAGTCTACATCGTATTCTTCTTCACTTGCTATGTCTTCTACATCCTCCTTCTGCTATAAAAATATAAAAAAGTTATGCGATGTACACATCCCAAATAAAGGCTTAAACAAGCAGATAAGGTTTCATACATGCTTTCATTAGAGTGAGTCTCACCTCCACTTGGAGAAAAAATTTAAAAAGTAAGGTTTCATACATGCTTTCATTAGATTGAGTCTCTCCTCCTCTTGGAGGAAAAATTTAAAAAGTTATGAGATTTACACATCCCAAATAAAAATAAAGGTTTAAATAATCATAGAAGTATAAAGATAGCATGCTTTCATTAGACTCAGTCTCTTCTGCTCTTGGAGGAAAATATAAAAAAGTTATGAGATTTACACATCCCAATTAAAGGCTTGAACAAGCATACAAGTATAAAGATAAGGTTTTATACATGCTGCAATGTAGTCATATTTCCAGGTTGTTTCCCAATGGTAGTAATTAGACGCTGAATACTCTCATCCCAAAATGCTAGCAGATCGGTTTTTGTATATGATTCCATTTTGACTGGTAACTCCAAATGAAAAATCTCTCTAAGAAACAACATGCAGTTGTAGGCAACTCTCCACCCACAGCTATGCCCATATTTTTGCTCCATTGGTAGACGTCTTTTGAATTCTACTTGATCTTGTTGCTCCGTGGTTGTTCTGACAGCAGATACTAGCTGATATGCAGCACTGTCCATCATGACATATTAAATATATTAATATGTCATGATCATAAGATACAAAATAAGAAAGTATCAAAAATATTAAGAGAATAATTACCTTGGGAAGTTGGCATGATAGCCTTCCATTGAATTCACAAACCACAAACGGTTGAGTTCAAGGTCCCAGAAGATCAGACTCCAATGTGAGCTACACGACCAGAATAAAAATGATTATTGTTTTACACAAACTTGCCAAAGAAATAGTAAAAATAAGGTTAGAGTTGATACTTACGCCGCATGATAAGGCATTAAGATGACTCGCACCCCATCTAAATTCAAAGGGCTTAACTCGGTACAAACATCTTCTATAGTCTTTTGAGGAGAGCTAAGAATAGAAGAAAGGAGAGCATCGAGCATGTAGACACGATGCTGCACTGCACTAGGAAGCTCAGAAATAACTACACTGCACTAAGAAATAAACAAACGTTAGCTCATAGAATTTATTTGCATTCTGCACTAGGAAACTGATATATAACTACACTGTGAATAAATAAACAAATGTTAGCTCATTGAAGTAGCAACAAATAAACACCAAGAAATAAACAAACGTTAGCTCATAGAATTGATTTGCATTCTGCACTAGGAAACTAATATATAACTACACTGTGAATAAATAAACAAATGTTAGCTCATTGAAGTGGCAACAAATAAACAAACGTTACCTGAGAATGGCTAAGATAACATTGTCATTAACCTCTTTTAAAGGATTGGAGAGGATTGAAACCTCCTCTCTACCAAAGCTCAAATATTGAGGTTCTCATTTCAAAACGATCCTAACTTCAAATGAGCTCTCCATTTTATCCAATGCAGCTAAATTTGATTCTTCAATCAAATTTAGAGGTGGTTGCATTGTTGAAGTAGAAGGGAGTGCCTCCGTATTGACTTCATCCATTTCTTCTCCCTCTATTGCCTGTAAACAAATATGAGAGATTAGATTCATTATCTTTAAATTTAAATCTTATTTAAAAAATTGTATTTAGTTGAGAAATAGAGAGTTCATACTGCTAAGTATTGTCGTAGTGGCCTTTTTTCATAACCCTACGAGCCATAATTATCAAAGAGGGCATCATCATGTTTGTCTTCATCCACCAACCTCTCTCTGAATGGGTCATGTAAGTCCATCTTTTCATCATCATCAATTGGGACATTATGATCTTCAAGGTAATCATCCATGTCATCGGTGTCCTTGTGGTCTATCTCTTTTTCATAGCCTGTGGTTAGATCTGCTTGAAGCTGAAAATAAGCCATGAAATGCTTATTTTCAATAATATTTGTGGAGTTGCCTTTTCTGAGGAGATCCTCAAATAAATATCCCATCCTACACAAGGTGACCTCCCAACCTGCCGGTAGCAAATTCTCCATCATGGTAAGCAAGAGACTCCCACTTTTTGCAAGACTTCCATAGTTGTTTTTTTGATAATGTATGGACCTGGGAATATCTTGCTCTTCTAGCATCAATCTCAAATTATTTGAATTCCCTCTTATGTTCTTTTGTAAGAAGTGATCAGGGTTGGGACTCCGCATACACAAAAAGAATGATTCAAGAGATTGAATCACTATGCCACATTCTCTCTTGCCTCTCTTTGCTGCATAAACACCACTATAGATCTTCAAATCTGATGAATATGCTCGCTCTAGAGTAACCTGCATGGCTTCTTTGTCTTTTTTATCAACACAAATGACAATGTTGCAAATTGCCACTTTGCTAATGGTGGTGTATACTATTCTATCAATGAGGTTATGGATATCATCGCTAGAAACTTCATTGATAAAGAATAGTTGTGGCTTATCCCATGCTGACTCATTCTTGAAGAAGTCATCTTCTGAGACTCCCCTGAAGTTCACAAGAAGCTTTCTAGACTGTGCCGTAACCTCTACATTGAATTGAAAGCTTTGGTGCATATCTGTCGGCATCCTTATCTCGCTGATTAATCTTTCCACATATGCAACCACCTGTTGTGGGATTTCTTTTCTCATATAAGAGGTTACTATTTCTAACCCATCTTCATCCTTTTTAATCCACCTGTTTGCCCATAGCTTTACCTTGGGTGTTGACAAAGAAGCTATATGCTTCACCACATTATAGTCAATGTTACAATGAGTAAGTGGAATTTGTTTCTCTGACAGCAAATACTTAATGGCACTATGCATTGCATCACGCCTCACCTGTACATTGATGCATTCTTCCATGCAGTGGTCTTTGTCTTTTTTTCCAAAAAACCATTCTTTCTTTAAAATTTTTTGTGCCGCCATGGATGGATACTTGTTAGGTAAGTACTTTATAGGCCTCCACATCCTTGCCGTCAACTCCTTCTTATCCATTACCTTTGACTTTTCGGAGATAAACAAAGGAGCTTCATAGGTCAACTGTCCACGCTCACAAGCAATGCACATTTCAAGCATCTCATTGAACACTTCAACAGGATGAAATATGATAGAAGTGTAGTCGGCATATCTTTCCCTCACCACCTTGAGGCTTGTCATACTTTTTTCTCGCTCTTGAGTTCCCATAAGCACAACTGCACTTAAAGAAGTATAGAAGTTCGTGAGTGTGTCAGCATCTGCTTTTGTGACCTTTCGCTTCAAATCAGGATTTGGAGAACCAAATGTTGTCCATATAACCCTTGCCTTCTATAAGACCTCTGATGTTGAGGATATCTTACGCTTTCCATGGACATAATGATTAAGTCTTTCAGACTCAATCAAATACTTGATCTCATGCTTGAATATACAGATTGTTGCAGGATAATAATGGAATGAACTTATCTTTGCAAATTGTTCTGGAGTGAGTCTTTTGCCCTCCTTTGCTTCCCTTGTGATCTGATTACAAGCATAAGCTCAATGTTGACCATCAATGGGCTGGAATTTGCAATGAAGGAGGAATTCCTTCTTTACTTCCTTTAGCATATTCTCACCTTGTGCCTCTTCGCCTTGTTCATGTGGAATATTTTTAAGAGTGTCTTTAAAGAATCGACTGAAGGTTTTCTCGAAATGTGTAGGCCCTGTAAATGTTATTTGATCGAGAAAACTATTTTTGGTTGGACAAAACATTATTGGGCGCAAGACCACATTGCTTGCCACAGGTTTCGTACCATCTCTTAAAGCCTCATATATTTGCATTGCATAGGATATATCAAGGCTTCGGCTATTAGTAAAGAGAGCTGCAGCTTCCACATCTTTGGCATTCACAAACCACATCCTTTGACCCCAGATATATCCCACATCATCATCTGTAACTGCTTCATTAAGATGCAAGATTGAGATTTTTGATTGATGTGAGTTCATCTTGATCATCTTCAGCCTCGGGTTCTGAGTCTTCTTCATATTTCTCTTCTTTTAACCATTTTTCATCCACATTATCTCTCTCTACAGTGGGACGATGTCTTTTTTTACTGCTTAGAATTGTGGCTCTTGCAGTACTAGCCTTTTGCATTTCACGTCGTGGTTTGCTAGCAAGAGCTTCTAGCATAACTGCACTGGATCGACCTTGATCTTCTTCAATTTTTTTTAATTCCCGTGCACTCAAGGCTTGTTTTTCATCATCCTTAGTTACATCCACCATTTCTTGCTCTAGAAGTTTGCACTCATGTTCTACACGTTTGTGACAGTGTGCCTTTTCTTCTTGTCCCTGCATCGAAGTCTGAGCTTTTTGATCTCCTTCATGTGAAGATCCCTAAATATGAGGAGCATATTCTGCATCTTGAAAGTACTCAAACATTATCTTTGCATGCATCTTTTTTGCCACCACACTAGGAAATTGCTCCCAAGTATATGAAAGAGTCTCCAATGCACTTTGCAGCTCTGGAAACTTTGATGGTTGAGGAGGAGGCATCACAAAGGTCTTTGAGTCTCTCCTTGACACAACAATATGAATACCGCCAACTTCAGGATCTGAACTCTTTGTAAAAATATCCACAAAGGTCTCTTTTGGCTCTATCATTATGCCTACCACAAGGCTTGAAGTCATATCTTTTTTAAAGAAAGTAGCATCCCATGGATCTTCAACACCATTGAACTCCCTTTTTGACATAATTAGAAAGAGTCTCTTTTCCTTTTGATGAAGAAACCAAGCTCTTCTACCCATGTGATATCGAGTCCACCTACCAAAGCCATTGGGGCTATATTCCTTTCCTTTGAAATTCAAAGTGACATCAGAAACCCATTCTCTAATCTTAGAGTCATTTAGGATAGCCACCACATCAGTTGATTGCTCCATAATCCTACAAGAAAAGATAATGAAGAATTTAGATACATACAAGTAAAGTACAATATACAACCCTTGATACAATAAATGTGGGAAATAGTCCAAAAGGCTTTACAAGGCTTCATATGGCAATAAATGTGGGAAATAGCCTAGAAGGCTTTACAAGGCTTAAATATTTGTACAAATGTAAAAAAATTAGCCAATAAATCTTTACAGTAATATAAAATGTCATCTAGTAATAAAGCTTCAATCTTCGTGAAGACATGTAATTTGTCCATCCATTGATTTGCCCTCTAGTCATAAAGCTTCAATCTTCGTGATGACATGTAATCTGTTCATCCATTGATATATGTGCACTGATACCCAACTGATGCAATCTACCCACTAAAAACTGTTCCACTGATATCCACTTATGCAGCCCACATGATATCCACTTATGCATCCCACTGATACTCGTTAAATAGTGAATGGTCGGGATGGTCGGGTTTAATACAAGGCGCTTCATATGACAATAAATGTAAAAAATAGCATAGAAGGCTTTACAAGGGTTTTTATGACAATAAAGGAGCTTAAATATTTATACAAATGCAATAAAAATAACCAATAATCATCAAGCTCCAATATGTCCCATGACATGTAATCTGTCCACTGATATATGTAATCTATCCCACTGATATCTGTCATGCAATCTACCCACTGATAAACTTCTTGGTAAATGGTAAAAGGTCTTATTTAATAGCATGTTATGAGTGTTAAACCGCATGTGAGCGAAGGGACTGACAACGATTAGGAACTAGTTAGAAAAATTTGAGCATGGCTTCGATTGGCAACTTGGAGAATTGTCTCTCCTCTAAGGCAATCAAATCTATGCTAAACTATGCTAAACCAACCGTCAAAGCGAAGAAAAGCAATAAATAATTTCTTTTTCTGTGTTCATTTTAATGTGCTGGGGTTTAAGAGGCTTAAATATGCAAAAGAAGGGGTTTTGATGTAGAGGCTAAACCTGCATGTGAGATAAATGAAGAACAAGTATCTAAAGAAAAGTTAACATTTTTCAATTTAAAAGATGAATATATATAAAAATATTATCTCACCTTCAAAACAAACCATAAATTCACTCTTTTATAATTTTTTAAAAGTATAATATAAAACATGTAAATATATAAAACGCTCTTTACTTTCTCTCTCTCTCTCTCTCGACTCCTAAATCTCTCTGTAGCCATAGTCAAGACACCTCATTCTCTCTCTTAATCTCTCTCTCTCTCACAACTCTTATGTGTTTCCCTCTCTATCCTCATCCCACTCATTCTCTCTCTTAGTTTATCTCAACTCTCTCTTTCTCTCCCTCCCATGGCGGCTAAGATTTTTCATTCTCTCTCTTTATCTCTCTCTCTCTCCCTAGGATTTGTAATTATTTCTCTCTCTCTCCATCTCTCTCCTCTCTCTCTCTCTCTCCTCTTCTCTCTCTCTCCCCCTCTCTCTCTCTCTTACCCTCTCTACCTCCCTACCTCTATCCTCTTGGCCGCTAGGATTTGTCATTCTTTCCCTCTCTATGTCTCTCTCTCTCTGAATTCTCTCTCTTAATCTCTCTCAGCCTTCCTCCTTCCGTCCCTCTCTCCCTCCCTCCCTTGGTGGCCACGGCCATGTGAAGTCTCTCTCTCTCTCTCTCTCTCTCTCTCTCTCTCTCTCTACCTCCCTCTCTTGGCGGCCATGGCCCCTAGAAGTTTCATTCTCTCTCCCTCTCTCTTTATCTCTATCTCCCTAAGTCTCCCTCCTCTCTTCTCTCTCTCTCTCTCTCTCTCTCTCTCTCTCCCTCTCTCCCTCTCTCTCTTTCTCTCTCCCTAAGTCTCCCTCCTCTCTTCTCTCTCTCTCTCTCCCTCTCCCTCCCTACTTTCTCCCTCCCTCTAGCACAGAAGTTTCATTCCTCCCTCTCTCTCCCTCTCTCTCTTTCTCTCTCCCTCTCTCTCTCTTTCTCTCTCTCTCTCTTTCTCTCTCCCTAAGTCTCCCTCTTCTCTTCTCTTCTCTCTCTCTCTCTCTCTCTCTCTCTCTCTCTCTCTCCCTCTCCCTCTCTCTCTTTCTCTCCCTCCCTCCTCTTCTCTCTCTTAATCTCTTGTCTCTCTCCCTCCCTACTCTTCTCTCTCATTTCTCATTCTCTCTCTCCCTTTGGCGGCCACGGCCCTGAAGAGCCCCTCTTCTCTCTCTTAATTTCTCTCTTTCCCTCTCTCCTCTCACCACGTTCTCCCTCTCCCTCCCTCTCTTTCTTTCCCTCCCTACTCTTCTCTCTCATTGCTGCAAGGAGACTCTCTTCTCTCTCTCCCTCTCTCAGCTCTCTCTTTCTTTCCCTCCCTACTCTTCTCTCTCATTTAAGGAGCCCCTCTTCTCTCTCTTAATCTCTTGTCTCTCTCCCTCCCTACTCTTCTCTCTCATTTTTCATTCTCTCTCTCCCTCTCTCTCTTTCTCTCCCTCCCTCCTCTTCTCTCTCTCTTAATCTCTTGTCTCTCTCCCTCCCTACTCTTCTCTCTCATTTCTCATTATCTCTCTCCCTTTGGTGGCCACGGCCCCGAAGAGCCCCTCTTCTCTCTCTTAATTTCTCTCTTTCCCTCTCTCCTCTCGCGACGTTTCATTCTGATAAACATACCTCTCTCTCCCTCTCTCTCCGTCTCTCTCTCCCTCTCTCTCTTTCCCTCTCTCTCTCTTTCTCTCTCTCTCCCTCTCTCTCCCTACTCTCTTTCTCCCTCAAGCAGCCATGGCCCCTAGGAGACCCTTTTCTCTCTCTTAATCTCTCTCCTCCTCTCTCCTCTCTCTGTCTTTCCCTCCCTACTCTTCTCTCTCATTTAAGGAGCCCCTCTTCTCTCTGTGAATCTCTCTCCCTCTCTCCTCTCTCTCTTTCTCTCCCTCCCTACTCCTCTCATTTCTCATTCTCTCTCTCCCTTTGGCGGCCACAACTGCCAAGAGCCCCTCTTCTCTCTCTTAATTTCTCTCTTCCCTCTCTCCTCTCTCCTCTCTCTTTCTCTCCCTCCCTATTCTCTCATTTCTCAAATTTACAAACTCAAATATAAATAAAAAACTAATTAGAATAGAACTCAAAAACTCAATTAAGAAACTAATTTAAAAAGAATTATAATGCCTTCTAAAAGACCCCCCTCCTCAAAAACTTTAACAATAAACTAATTGAAAAAGAATTGTAAGTAAAGAAAAAGAATTACAAGACGAATTTTAAGAAATAGAACTCAAAAACTTTAACAAGAAACTAATTGAAAAAATATTGTAAGTAAAGAAAAAGAATTACAAGACGAATGAAAAAGAATGCAAGTACCTGGAAAAAGTGAAAAAAGTAAGGCTCCGCTTATCCTTTCTCTTCCGCTCTTGGTTGCTTCAATGAAATGAGGAGAGATTTAGAATGAATGAATGGAAAGAAAAGTATATATAAGAAAAACTAGCCCATTCCTCCTACGCATAAATTTGAATTTTCAAAAAAGAGAGGGAAATTTGAATTCATTATAAATTTGAATTCAAATTTGTGTTCAACATTCTTCTCATACTTTCTTCTCGTACGTTCCTTTTGAATTCAAATTTGTGTTCAACATTCTTCTTGATACTTTCTTCAGCATTCTTCTTGATACTTTCTTCTCGTAAGTCCTTTTCATTCTTCTCGTAAGTTAAATCTTATTTGTCGCTCATGCTCATGATAGTAAGTCAAATCCTCCTCTCCCCTCTCTCTCCTTTTGCTCCCTCCTCTCCTCTCCCTCTCTCTCTCCTCTCTCTCCTTCCGCTCCCCTTCCTCCCTCCCTCCCTCCCTCGACCCCCCGCCCTCCCCTCCTCCCCTCCCCTCCCTCCGCCGCCAAAACCCCTCCCTCTGTCGCCAAAACCCCTCCGCCGCCAAAACCCCTCCCTCCGCCGCCAAAACCCCTCCCTCCGCTGCCAAAACCCCTCCCCCCCTCGACCCCTCCCTCCCCTCCCCCCCCTCCCGCTCCCCCCCTCCCCTTCCCCCCCTCCCGCTCCCCCCCTCCCCTTCCCCCTTCCCCCTCCCCTCCCCCCCCTCCGGCTCCCCCCCTCCCCTTCCCCCTCCCCTTCCCCCTCTGTCCCCCCCTTCCCCCTCCCCCCTTCCCCTTCCCCCTCTTCTCTCCCCGTCCCACCCCCTTCCCCCTCCATCCCCCCTTCCCTAGGTAGCCCCCCCCCTCCCTCCCCCCTTTTCCCCTGTCCCACCCCCTTTCCCCCTCTGCTCTCCCCGTCCCACCCCCTTCCCCCCTTCCCTAGGGCTGGTGGCCGTGGCTGCCAGCCCCCCCCACCCCCTTTCCCCCCCACCCCCGTCCCACCCCCTTCCCCCCCGCCCCCGTCTGACCCCCTTCCCCCTCCACCCCCCATTCCCTAGGGCTGGCGGTCGTGGCCGCCAGCCCCCCCCTTCCCCCCTTCCTCCCCCGTCGTCCCACCCCCTTCCTCCCCCCTTCCCCCCTGCCCCCCTCCCCCCCTCCCCCGGGCTGGCAACCGTGGCCGCCAGCCCCCCGCCCTCCCCCCTTTCTCGACCCCCCTCGCACCCCCTTCCCCCTTTCTCAACCAGCTCCCCGCCCCCCCCTCCCCCCTTTCCCCTCCACCCCCGCTTCCCCCACCCCCCTCGCACCCCCTTCCCCCTCCCGCCCTCGTCCCACCCCCTTTCCCCCCCTACTCCCTTTCCCCCCGCCCCCGTTCGACCCCCTCCACCCCCCCTTCCCTAGGGCTAGCGACCACGGCCGCCAGCCCCCCCTTCCCCCCTTCCTCCCCCGCCGTCCCACCCACGGGCTGGCAACCGCGGTCGCCAGCCTTCCCCCCCACTCTCGCACCCCACCCCCTTCCCCCTCCCCCCCTTCACCCCCACCCCCCCCTTCCCCGCCCCCTCCCCCCTTCCCCCGGGCTGGCGGCCGTAGCTGCCATCCCCCCAGCCCCCCCCTCTCACACCCACCCCTCTCGCACCCCACCCCCTTCCCCCTTCGCCGCCTTCACCCCCGCTCCCCCCTTCCCCGCCCCCTCTCCCTCCCCCTCCCCCCTTTCAACGGGCCGCGGCCACCAGCCCCCCACTTCCCCCAGGCTAGCGGCCGCAGCTGCCAGCCCCTCCCACCCCCTTCACCCCTCCCACCCCTTCACCCCCGCCCTCCTCCCTCCCTGCCCCCTCTCCCCCCTCCCTCCCCCCTTCCCCCGCGCTGGCGGCCGTGGCCGCTAGCCTCCGAGCCTGAAGGCACAGGAACGGAATGAAATGGAAATGAAATGACAATACAAGTGCAAAGCAATTATAACCAAGAGTACTCACATGTAGTCCAAGAGAGCTTGATGTTGATTGATGTAACAAAACTAGAAAGTACAATGCCTTTATAGAATAGACACACACACACTCTAGGTGTCACATGTATATGGGATAAGTCCCATAGTGACACATGGCACTCTAGGATATAAAGTAGTCTAGTACTACTCTAGAATACTAGAAAACACTCACTTTGGCTTCATGTTCCAACACCCCCCCCATGAAGGCAAGGTGAGAGATTACTAGAATGGAGCCAAGAACAGGACATGACATGATGAATCTACTAATCTGTACATCCCAAATAGCTCAGAGGCTCAAAAGAGAGCATGGCTACTTGACCTAACAAAACAGTCTAGGGAGTGCACCAACATCCTGGAACTCGGCCAGGCCTGATAACTAAATCCATCAATGCCAATAATAGGACTCCCATAGTACATCCCCCCCTGGCTTCATAACATGAAGTGGTAGGAAGCCACACACAAATAAAGTAAAAGAAAATAACATCATTTTAGGAGGACTATCTAAGGCTGAGAACCTTTATTGACTCAACACACATGATTTATTTGCATTCATTTTAGGGGGACTCCCAAGGCAGAGTACCTACGACACACTCAAAAAACAAAGTCAAAATCATCTGGTACATAGACCTCTTCATCTAGAGAGAGATCTTGGATGTGAGCAGTGAGAGCATGAATTGGAGTAGAGATGTCTGCAACGTCTTCGTCTTCCTTGGATATAGTCCCAACCAAGTTGGCATGGTCTTCAGATTGTTGTTTGGCCAGCTTCTTGAAGCAATGATCTTCGGTGTGACCAAGCTTCCCACAGTAAGTGCACTTGATAGGTTTGAAGTTACCTTTTCCTTTAGGAAACCTCCCATTAGAAAATAGTGCATTGGCGTCAGGAGTATCAATATGCCTTCTTTCATGATCAAGAAGCATAGCAACCATGTCATGGTAGCTCATGCTTGCCACTCTTAATGCTGGTATAATCTCCCGATACTTAGGAATGTCTTCAATGCTTGTGAGGAGCACCGCGACTTGGTCATCATCCCCAACTGGGGCCTTCAACGCAGCAAGTTGAGTAATGAGAGACTCCATATGATTCAGATGGGCGAGAAGAGAGTCCTCATGCTTCATCTAGAGTTTGAAGAATTCTTGGCGGAGAAAGACCTTAGAATTGATTACCTTATTGCCGAAAAGACCTTAAAACTTCTCCCATAATTCTTGAGCAGTGGAATCAAAGTCAAGATGATGAATAACTTCATCACCCAAACCCAAACCAATGAGAGAAAGGGCTTTGTCGTTTAAATTCTCCCAGTGTAGAATTTTCTTCTCATCCGATTGTGGCTTTTTATCCTTGCCACAAACCACGTTCCACACCCCGTCTTTCATAAGGATAAGACGCAGCTTTGTTTGCCATGTCGGAAAGTTCTTACCCGTGAACTTTTCAATAAAGGCACTTGACTTCGAGGACTCCATGGCAATCAACTTGCAAGTAGCAAATTCAGAGGTGGAACCTTGTGATCGTCAATATCTCAAGTAGGAAATGAAGCAGGGAGCCACGAGCTAGAAAGAAACGAATAGGAGCAGGGCAGAATTCAGCAACTCTTCTTTGTAGAAATCAGAGATCTCCCCATGTAGGTAGTAATCAGCACTGCTCCACGATAGCATTCAGCAGCTTCTCCACGAACTAGGTGGTCAAGCAAAGATGTAGGAGAGGCAACAACTTCAAAAATTCGTGGGTAGAAGAGAAGAGCTCAACCACAAAATGAGCGCAATGATTGAAGCAATCAACTAGTAATGTACAGCACCAAACGAGCAGAAATATGGAGGCGATTCTCAAATACGTGTCGACCAAGTAGAAGCAAAAAATGGCGCTGTTTGTTGGCATGAAAGGCTGAGGAGAAAGCACATGGAAATCTCAGTTTTAGGAGGAACCATTGACTAGCAAAAGAGATGCAGTCGATTCCAGAAGAGAACTCTATTTCAGAAAACTACACACGATCTTGAATTCAACGAAGTGAAGAGGGATCTAGCATTAAAGGAAATAGCAAGGGAAGGCAAAATGCTGAGTGCCCTTACGTAGATCGAACGCAGGCGCAAGGGTCAGAGCAGCAAAACCAAGGAACCAAAATAAAGACTGCTTCTAGAGGTAGTGAAAGTATGAGGGAATGTGCCAACGATGGCCGTCACAACAAGGATGCAAAGCAACAATAGAGAGAGCTTACTTCCATAGGGAGTAAAAACGTATGTGCCAAAGCTGGGCATCAAGATAAACACACTCGTCCGGATTAGTTAGAGCAGCAAACCGAAACAAGGTAAGGCAGTTGCTTCGAAAGAAGGCAGAATAACAAAACAAGATAGCTTGACTACAAGAAAGATGATGCAGATAGCTTGACTACAAGAAAGATGACGCAGAAGAAGCAATCATTCTTGAGAGAAGAAAAGGAGGAGATCAAGATAAGTTCATTATGGGAGATAGAAAAGGGAAGAAAGGCAAGGGAACTAGAAAATGGCGGGGCTGCCTTCAAGGAGTTGGAGGAGAGCATACTCTCTTACACTTAGAGAAAGAGAGAGAGGGCATGGCTTCTCTTTTTGGCCTCCCTCTCCTCAATCTCTAGGAGCAAAAGAGCAGTGGCTCTGATACCACATGAAGGCACAGGAATGGAATGAAATGGAAATGAAATGACAATACAAGTGCAAAGCAATTATAACCAAGAGTACTCACATGTAGTCCAAGAGAGCTTGATGTTGATTAATGTAACAAAACTAGAAAGTACAATGCCTTTATAGAATAGACACACACACACTCTAGGTGTCACATGTATATGGGATAAGTCCCATAGTGACACATGGCACTCTAGGATATAAAGTAGTCTAGTACTACTCTAGAATACTAGAAAACACTCACTTTGGCTTCATGTTCCAACACAGCCCCCCCTCCTCTTAGCCCTTCCCCCCCCCTCTTCCCCACCCCCCCCTTCCCCCTGGCTAGTGGCCATGGCCGCCAGCCCCTCCCACCCCCTTCCCTCTCCCCCCCCTTCACCCCCGCCCCCCCCTTCCCCACTCCCCCCTTCCCCTCCCTCCCCGCTGCTAGCCCCCCCTCCCACCTTCCCCCTCGCTAGTCCCCCCCCTCCTCCCCTTCCGCCAGCCCCCCCCCTCTCCCCCCTTCCCCCCCCCCGCCCCCTTTCCCCCCTCCAGGGGAGACCCAATCCCCCCCTTCCCCCCTCGCCCCCTTCCCTCCTCCTTTCCCCCCTCTACTCCACCCCCCCCTTCCCCCCCGCCCCCTTTCCCTCCTCCTTTCCCCCCTCTACTCCGCCCCCGCCTCTCCCTCCCTTCCTCCTCCCTTCCCTCCAACCCCTCCATCCTCTTCTTCTCCTCCCCTCAACCTTTCTCTCTCTAGTTCCTCTCTCTTCAAAATTTTAAAAAAATCTAGATAAAGAATTAATCAAAAAAATTTGCATGTACCTGGAAAAAGTTTGTAAGTTTGCTCTTTCTTGCTTTCTTGCTCTTCCTTCCTTGCTCTCTTGATCGTCCTTGCTTTCTTGCTTCAATGAATGAAATGAGGGGAGTATGAATGAAGAAGGAAGACTATATATAAGAAAAATTAGGTTTTCCTCCTCCTCTCCTATTGGCGTTCCATTCCTCCCCTCTCTCCTATTGGCTTTTCATTTATCCCCTCTCCCATTGGCTCCCATTACTCCCCCTCTCCCATTGGACCCCCATCCCTCATCCCAATCTTCCATTAGCCCTCCCCCCATCCATCCATTTCTTCTTCCTCCCCATTGCCACCACTCCCATCCCGCATTTCCACCACGTCCCATACTCCTCCCATTTCCCAAAATCCCATATTTCCCCATCTCACCCTCCTCTTTTTCATCCCCTATTAACTCCCTCACTCATTTCACTCCCTTATTATCCTACTCCCATATTACCTTCCCCTCTCCCATTCCATTCTTCCCTCCCCACTCTCACTTCCACTTCCCATTACTCACTTGCCATTTGAAAACTATTAATATATTATTATACTATTTTTTATACTTATTATCATACACCCCCAATACTTCCCTCTCCCATTCCACTCCTCCCTCCTCACTCCCACTTCCACTTTCCATTACTCACTTGCTATACACATTTGCAAACTATTAATATATTATTATATGATTTTTTATACTATTTGCAAACTTACATGTGGGCAAAATCACAGGTGTCAAAGCGATCCTATTGTGGTCATACAACAACTATGCTTTTATTCAAGGGCATATTTATCCTCATCAACAAGCTTATTTACTCAAGGTATGAAGTGCATAATTTGTGCACTAGGTGTTTACTTTGTTGTATCAAAATTGTTTGCCACACACACACACATATACACATACCGAGAATTTTCTAATATTATCACATCTACATTTCTCCGATGGGCACAAAACTTTGTACATGCCTCAACCTAGGTCTTATTGACTTGCATACAAAGTGGTGCACCCATCCCATAAGTACTTGTTCGGATAACACACCTCCAAACGTATTTTATGACGATTGTGCATAACACTAGGAACAAAATGGTGTATCATGTGAGATCGACTATGCAAAGCATATCCAATGGACACAAGACTTTGCACATTCCTCAACCTAGGCAGTATTGACTTGTGTGCAAATTGGCATCCCCATCCGATGAGTACTTGTTTGAAAAATACACCTACGATCATGTTTTTTGACCGTTGTACATGACACCAAGGCCAAAAACGGTATTTAATACTCCATCTACCATGTAAAGCATATCCGATGGGCACAATACTTTGCATGTGCCTCAAAAGTGGTGGTATGGTATTCCATGCAAAGTGGATTGCCCATTCAATAAGTCCTTTTTACAATATCACGCCTAGGACCATCTTTTTTATTGGTTGTTGTCCATGACACTAAGGCAAAAACCCTGATTTATGCTTAATCGATAATGCAACGCATATGCGATCATCACACTACTTTGCACACATCTCAACCTAGGTATTATTGACTTACATGCAAAGTTGCATGCCCATCCCATAAGTACTTAGTCGAATAACACATCTAGGACCGCGTTTTTTGACGATTGTGCATGACACTAAGGCCAAAACAGTGTTTAATGCTTGTTCGACAATGCAAAGCATATCCGATGGGCACAATACTTTGCACACACCTTCAACTAGGTGGAATTGACTTACATGCAAAGTGGCACACCCATCCCATAAGTGCTTTCAAGATCAGATAACATACCTAGCAGCGTGTTTTTTTACGGATGTGCATGACACTAGAGCAAAACTAGTATTTAATGCTCGATTGACCATGCAAAGGATATCTGATGGGCACAACACTTTTCGTATGCCTCAACCTAGGTGGTATTGAAATGTTCTCAAAGAGGCACACCCATCCGATAAGTACTTGGTCAGATAACACACCTAAGGGCGTGTTTTTTTGCGGATGTCCATATCACTAGGGAAAAAATGGTGTACAATGCGTGATCGACCATGCAAAGCCTATCCGATGGTGACAATACTTTGCGCGCACCTCAATGTAGTTGAAACGGACTTGCGTGCAAAGTGGAGCCCCCATCCGATAAGTACTTGTTTAATTAACATACTTAGGACCATGTTTTTTCATGGTTGTGCATGACACTAAGGCAAAAACGGTGTTTTATGCTTTATCGACAATGCAAAGCATATCTGATAGGCACAATACTTTACACACACCTTAAACTAGGTGGAATTGACTTACATGAAAAGTGGCACTCCCATCCCATAAGTGCTTGATTGGATAACATACCTAGCATTATGTTTTTTTACGGATGTGCATGACACTAGAGCAAAAATAGTATTTATTGCTCGATCGATCATGCAAAGGATATCCGATGGGCACAACACTTTTCGTACACCTCAACCTAGGTGGTATTGGAATGTTCTCAAAGAGGCACACCCATCCGATAAGTACTGGGTCAGATAACACACCTAAGGGCATGTTTTTTTGCGGATGTGCATCACTCAAGAAAAAACGGTGTATAATGCATGATCGACCATGCAAAGCATATCCGATGGTGACAATACTTTGCACTCACCTCAATGTAGTTGAAACGGACTTTCGTGCAAAGTGGATCCCCCATCCGATAAGTAATTGTTTGAATAACACACCTAGGACCGTGTTTTTTCATGGTTATGCATGACACTAAGGTAAAAACGGTGTTTTATGCTTGATCGACAATGCAAAGCATATCTGATGGGCACAATAATTTGCACACACCTTCAACTAGGTGGAACCAACTTACATGCAAAGTGGCACGCCCATCCTATAAGTGCTTGATCGGATAACATTTCTAGCAGCGTGTTTTTTTACGGATGTGCATGACACTAGAGCAAAAATAGTATTTAATGCTCGATCGACCATGCAAAGGATATCCGATGGGCAGAATACTTTTCCTACGCCTCAACCTAGGTGGTATTGAAATGTTCTCAAAGAGGCACACCCTTCCGATAAGTACTTGGTCAGATAACACACCTAATGGCGTGTTTTTTTGTGAATGTCCATATCACTAGGGAAAAAATGGTGTATAATGCGTGATCGACCGTGCAAAGCATATCCGATGGTGACAATACTTTGCACGCACCTAAATGTAGTTGAAATGGACTTGTGTGCAAAGTGGAGCCCCCATCCAGTAAGGACTTATTTGAATAACACACCTACGGCTGTGTTTTTTGATGGTTGTACATGACACCAAGGCCAAAAACGGTGTATAATGCATGATAGACCATGCAAATCATATCCAATGGTGACAATACTTTGCACGCACCTCAACATAGTTGAAATAGACTTGCGTGCAAAGTGGAGCCCCCATCCAATAAGTACTTGTTTGAATAACACACCTAGGACCGTGTTTTTTCATGGTTGTGCATCACACTAAGGTAAAAACGGTGTTTTAGGCTTGATCGACAATGCAAAGCATATCCGATGGGCACAATACTTTGCACACACCTTAAACTAGGTGGAATCAACTTACATGCAAAGTGGCACGCCCATCCCATAAGTGCTTGATCGGATAACATACCTAGCAGCGTGTTTTCTTACGGATGTGCATGACACGAGCAAAAATAGTATTTAATGCTCGATCGATCATGCAAAGGATATCCGATGGGCACAACACTTTTTGTACACCTCAACCTAGGTGGTATTGAAATTTTGTCAATGAGGCACACCCATCCGATAAGTACTTGGTCAGATAACAGACCTAAGGGCGTGTTTTTTTACGGATGTGCATATCACTAGGGAAAAAATGGTGTATAATGCATGATCGACCATGCAAAGCATATTTGATGGTGACAATACTTTGCACGCACCTCAACGTAGTTGGAATAGACTTGTGTGCAAAGTGGAGCCCCCATCTGATAAGTACTAGTTTGAATAACACACCTAGGACCGTGTTTTTTCATGGTTGTGCATGACACTAAGGCAAAAACGGTGTTTTATGCTTGATCGAAAATGCAAAGCATATCCAATGGGCACAATACTTTGCACACACCTTTAACTAGGCAGAATTGACTTACATGCAAAGTGGCACGCCCATACCATAAGTGCTTGATTAGATAACATACCTAGCAGCGTGTTTTTTAACGGATGTGCATGACACCAGAGCAAAAATAGTATTTAATTCTCGATCGACCATGCAAAGGATATCCGATGGGCACAACACTTTTCATACATGTCAACCTAGGTGGTATTGAAATTTTCTCAATGAGGCACACCCATCCGATAAGTACTTGGTTAGATAACACACCTAATGGTGTGTTTTTTTGCGGATGTCTATATCACTAGGGAAAAAATGGTGTATAATGCGTGATCGACCATGCAAAGCATATCTGATGGTGACAATACTTTGCACGCACCTCAACGTAGTTGAAATGGACTTGCATGCAAAGTGGATCCCCCATCTAATAAGTACTTATTTGAATAACACAGCTACAGCCGTGTTTTTATATGGTTGTGCATAACACAAAGGCAAAAACGGTGTTTTATGCTTGATCGACAATGCAAAGCATATCCGATGGGCACAATACTTTTCACACACCTTCAACTAGGTGAAATTGACTTACATGCAAAGTGGCATTCACATTGCATAAGTACTTGATCGGATAACACACCTAGCAGCGTGTTTTTTTACGGATGTGCATGACACTAAGGCAAAAATGGTATTTAATGCTCGATCGACCATGCAAAGCATATCCGATGGGCACAATACTTTTCCTACACCTTAACCTATGTGGTATTAAAATGTTCTCAAAGAGGGACACCCATCCGATAAGTACTTGGTCAGAAAACATACCTAAGGGCATGTTTGTTTGCGGACGTGCATATCACTACGGGAAAAACGTTGTATAATGCGTAATCGACCATGCAGAGCATATCCGATGGTGACAATACTTTGCACTCATCTCAACCTAGTTGAAACGGACTTGCGTGCAAATTGGAGCCCCCATCCGATAAGTACTTGTTTGATTAACACACTTAGGACTATGTTTTTTCATGGTTGTGCATGACAGTAAGGCAAAAACGGTGTTTTATGCTTGATCGACAATGCAAAGCATATCCGATGGGCAAAATACTCTGCACAAACCTTCAACTAGGTGGAATTGACTTACATGCAACGTGGCATGCCCATCCCATAAGTGCTTGATTGGATAACATACCTAGCAACGTGTTTTTTTATGGATGTGCATGACACTAGAGCAAAAATAGTATCTAATGCTTGATCGACCATGCAAAGGATATCCAATGGGCACAACACTTTTCGTACGCCTCAGCCTAGGTGGTATTGAAATTTTCTCAAAGAGGCACACCCATCCGATAAGTACTTGGTCAGATAACACACCTAAGGGCATGTTTTTTTGCGGATGTGCATATCACTAGGGAAAAAATGGTGTATAATGTGTGATCGACCATGCAAATCATATCCGATGGTGACAATACTTTGCACGCACCTCCACATAAATGAAACAGACTTGCGTGCAATGTGGAGCCCCCATCCGATAAGTACTTATTTGAATAACACTCCTACGGCCGTGTTTTTATATGGTTGTGCATGACACTAAGGCAAAAACGGTGTTGTATGCTTGATCGACAATGCAAAGCATATCCGATGGGCACAATACTTTGCATACTCCTTTAAATAGATGGAATTGACTTACATGCAAAGTGGCATGCCCATCTCATAAGTGGTTGATCAGATAAGAGCTTTTTTACGAATGTGCATGACACTAGAGCAAAAATAGTATTTAATGCTCGATCGACCATGCAAAAGATGTCCGATGGGCACAACTCTTTTTGTACACCTCAACCTAGGTGGTATTGAAATGTTCTTAAAGAGGCACACCCATCCTATAAGTACTTGGTCAGATAACATACCTAAGGGCGTGTTTTTTTGCGGATGTGCATACCTCTAGGGAAAAAACAGTGTATAATGCATGATCGACCATGCAAATCATATCTGATGGTGATAATACTTTCCACACACCTCAACATACTTGAAACAGACTTGGGTGCAAAGTGGAGCCCCCATCCGATAAGTACTTGTTTGAATAACACACCTAGGACCATGTTTTTTCATGGTTGTGCATGATACTAAGGCAAAAATGGTGTTTTATGCTTGATCGACAATGCAAAGCATATCTGATGGGCACAATACTTTGCACACACATTCAAATAGGTGGAATTGACTTACATGCAAAGTAGCACGCCCATCCCATAAGCGCTTGATCAGATAACATACCTAGCAGCGTGTTTTTTCGGATGTGCATGACACTAGAGCAAAAATAGTATTTAATGCTCGATCGACCATGCAAAGGATATCCGATGGGCAGAACGCTTTTCATACGCCTCAACCTAGGTGGTATTGAAATGTTCTTAAAGAGGCACACCCATCCGATAAGTACTTGGTCAGATAACACACCTAAGGGCGTGTTTTTTTGTGGATGTGCATATCACTAGGGAAAAAATGGTGTATAATGCGTGATCGATCATGCAAAGCATATCCGATGGTGACAATACTTTGCACGCTCCTCAACATAGTTGAAACGGACTTGCGTGCAAAGTATAGCCCCCATCCGATAAGTACTAGTTTGAGTAACACACCTACGGCCGTGTTTTTATATGGTTGTGCATGACACTAAGGCACAAACGGTGTTTTATGCTTGATCGACAATGCAAAGCATATCCGATGGGCACAATAATTTGCACACACCTTCAACTAGGTGAAATTGACTTACATGCAAAGTGGCACGCCCATCTCATAAGTGCTTGATCGGACAACATACCTAGTAGCGTGTTTTTTTCGGATGTGCATGATACTAGAGCAAAAATAGTATTTAATGCTCGATCGACCATGCAAAGGATATCCGATGGGCACAACTCTTTTTGTACACCTCAACCTAGGTGGTATTGAAATGTTCTCAAAGAGGCACACCCATCCGATAAGTACTTGGTCAGATAACACACCTAAGGGCGTGTTTTTTTGCGGATGTGCATACCACTAGGGAAAAAATGATGTATAATGCGTTATCAACCATGCAAATCATATCTGATGGTGATAATACTTAGTACACACGTCAACGTAGTTGAAACAAACTTGCGTGCAAAGTGGATCCCCCATTCGATCAGTACTTGTTTGAATAACACACCTAGGACCGTGTTTTTTCATGGTTGTGCATGACACTAAGGCAAAAACGGTGTTTTATGCTTGATCGACAATGCAAAGCATATCCAATGGGCACAATACTTTGCACACACCTTCAACTAGGTGGAATTGACTTACATGCAAAGTGGCATGCCCATCCCATAAGTGCTTGATTGGATAACATACCTAGCAGCGTGTTTTTTTACGGATGTGCATGACACTAGAGCAAAAATAGTATTTAAAATGCTCGATCGACCATGTAAAGGATATCCGATGGGCAGAACACTTTTCATACGTCTCAACCTAGGTGGTATTGAAATGTTCTCAAAGAGGCACACCCATCCGATAAGTACTTGGTCAGATAACACACCTAAGGGTGTGTTTTTATGCGGATGTGCATATCACTAGGGAAAAAATGGTGTATAATGCGTGATCGATCATGCAAAGCATATCTGATGGTGACAATACTTTGCACGCTCCTCAACGCAGTTGAAACGGACTTGCGTGCAAAGTATAGCCCCCATCCGATAAGTACTAGTTCGAATAACACACCTAGGACCGTGTTTTTATATGGTTGTGCATGACACTAAGGCACAAACGGTGTTTTATGCTTGATCGACAATGAAAAGCATATCCGATGGGCACAATACTTTGCACACACCTTTAACTAGGTGAAATTGACTTACATGGAAAGTGGCACGCCCATCTCATAAGTGCTTGATCGGATAACATACCTAGCAGCGTGTTATGGAAACACTTGGAGATGTTATGCCCTACAATACATCCAACAAATCATTTATAGCATGGGACAAAGATGAGACTTATGCAATAGACATTATCAAGAATATAAAGTGCACCACCTTGGATTTTACTATAGGGGACATTTTACAAATGAGATCGTTTGCAAATAAGACTGTAGCAGAAGGTGAAGTATTGGGATTTGAACAAGTGGAGCAATGGTCATTTGCACAGATGAGGATTCTAAAAGTCACTGATGATGGTATGGTTGATAACATAACATCCTTATGTGATCCCTACTATGAGGTAGGCAAGAATATGAGATGGAGCATGCAATTTTTAAACATGAGAAAGAGGCACGTGGTTTTCAATGATAAAGACAAGGTATACTACAATATCAAAGTCCGACCTAAAAAGCGTGCCCATGTGCCAGGCTCTATCACTTCAAATGTGGATGATTTTAATATACTCAATTATAGAAGTGACATCTTATCTGGAGTGGATGACTTCATTGGTTCCGAGAAACAAAATGATTTTAGAAGCGAAGCCTTATCTGGGGTGGATGAATTCTTGCACAGTGAGAAGGGCAAAGGTTTCAATAGCGATGTCTTGTCAAGTGTGGATGAGTTCATGCATATTAACAAACCTGGTGTCAATCAAGCTTGTGGATTTGTGAAAGCCATGCAAGATGTCCCAATGAGTGATGTTCTCTCAGGAGGAGCTCAGGAGTGGAAGAGTTTCAAGGTTCTCAATACTCTCGTAGAATATTGAATTTATTGAATGGTCCTAAGAGTATGTTAAAAACGAGGATGAGATCAACAGAGGATTATTCATTATTTAACTTTGATTGTGATATGGACAAGGATGCAACGACCAATCATGGATGCTTGGTTACAAACAAATGTGAGGAGAAGAAGTGCATAAATACAGATAACAACGTGCATGAGGAACAAAAACGGTCATACATATGCATGAAGAGAAAGTGAATCTAGGTAGATCCACAAAAGCAACCAAAGAGGAAGAGAGTAATGAAGGAGGAGAACATGTTAAATGCATTGGGATATCTATGTTGCAAGCAAAGATGTATGTGCTTCATTGATCTTGTAGACATCAAGGAATGTAGAGGACACGTGTGGCAAAGAAGAGGAAGTGAAAGAAATGAATACCTTCTCACAAGTCTCTCTTGCTTTCTTCAGAATGGCAATAAAAGGCTAAGTTCAAGACAAAAGGTAAAACCTCTCGTAAATGGAAAAAGGATTTGCAATAAGGCATATCACAATATTACTGGATTATCCCATGGTACATATTGGGATTTAGTCACCAAGGCAAAGGGCGGCAACAAATTTAGCATTCACGGTAATAGAGGAAGGTCCAAATCAAGAATCTCAACTGTCAGGGCAACAGCAATTTTGCAAGACTTCATACATGAAAATGCTTTACCTCAACCTCATATATCTACCAAACTCCCTAACGGTGATGCGATCATTGAAATGCACCTTCCAATGGGCTTGACAAAGCTTGAAGTATTTGACTCTATTGCAGAAAAGCAAAGGCAAAGAGGGGATGCCGTAGCTTCTTCTCATACTTTGTATACTCTTTGGAAGAAGAACTTTGGATATGTTAAAATCCCAAGGAGGCAAAAAATGTCAAAGTGCAATGTTTGTGATGATTTAAAGTGAGCGATTGAGAGTGCAACATGTCCAAATCAAAGGGAATTACACAAAAAAAACCAAAAATCTCATCATGACCTTATTCGACATTCCAGACAAAAATATGCATTTTGGAAGGAGCAAGCTATTTCGCATCCCGATGACTACATGTGCCTTATTATAGATGGCATGGATCAGAATACAACAACATTGCCTCGTTTTGTTGCCACTCCACCTAAATTACAAGGAAAGCACTTTCTAAAGACACATCTATGTGGAGTGTTAGTGATGGAATTAAGTTCTTTGCAGATATATGGATTGATTCCTTGCATCTACATGATAGCAATCAAGTTGTAACATCCATTATGAAGGCAATTCGCAATATACATGTAGAAAAAGGTCGCCTACCACCAACTTTGAGAATACAAGCTAATAATTGCTGGTGAGAAAATAAGAATGTACTCATGTTTGCATTCTGCTCCATGCTAGTTGCTCATCGAATCTTCAATGAGGTCGAATGTGGATTTTTGTATGTTGGGCATACACATGAGGATATCGATCAGGTTTTTAGCATAGTCTCAAGGGAGCTTAAATGCAAGGATGTGGAGACAATAGATGACTTGGTAAGAAGATGTGGCAGGCAAGTTGGTGGTCGTAAGGAAAGTACAGTATGTGAGAGGCGCGAAAGAATGTATGATTGGAAGAGCTTCATTCTACCTTTCATACAAACGGGTGGTGATGCATTGACAGGTCATACCAATCCACACTACTTTCGTTTTTTTTTTAAAGATGAAAAACCTGTAATGCAATGGCAACAGTATTCTCATGATACAAAATAGGAACCTGAAGAACCTTACAGTCTCTTAACTTCAATTCCCAGCAAGGAAAGGTAACCAACATGGGCTCCTATACAAGAATTCAATGAGAGGTCTAACTGTGAAATAGAAGGATTAAAAGCATTTATTACATACAAACAGGAAATGCTTCGAAGATATCCTGATTCGAAGCCTACTTAGAGAAAACACATTACCACTGTAATTAACAAGACACGAAATTTAATAAAGGACCTTGAGAGAATGCGAGGCTCAAAGGATGTCAAGGAAGAATGCAATATGTTTTGGCCAAATGTTCATAATGATTTGCGCCCAACTCCAGTCTTTGAAAATGAATTTGTATTATTACTCCCACGTCCATATTGTGGACCGAAGAAGAGAGAGTTTATGCCACAAGTAGATAAAGAGGTCGATTGTTTTGTTGTGGTTCGGCCATCGGATGATGAATATGAGAATGTGAAGTTTTGGGTTGCAAAAGTAGTTGATGTACAAAGAGATGACCAAGGGAGAGCTATAACATTTACAATGGTATCTCATCATGACCTTATTCGACATTCCAGACAAAAATATGCATTTTGGAAGGAGCAAGCTATTTCGCATCCCGATGACTACATGTGCCTTATTATAGATGGCATGGATCAGAATACAACAACATTGCCTCGTTTTGTTGCCACTCCACCTAAATTACAAGGAAAGCACTTTCTAAAGACACATCTATGTGGAGTGTTAGTGATGGAATTAAGTTCTTTGCAGTTATATGGATTGATTCCTTGCATCTACATGATAGCAATCAAGTTGTAACATCCATTATGAAGGCAATTCGCAATATACATGCAGAAAAAGGTCGCCTACCACCAACTTTGAGAATACAAGCTAATAATTGCTGGTGAGAAAATAAGAATGTACTCATGTTTGCATTCTGCTCCATGCTAGTTGCTCATCGAATCTTCAATGAGGTCGAATGTGGATTTTTGTATGTTGGGCATACACATGAGGATATCGATCAGGTTTTTAGCATAGTCTCAAGGGAGCTTAAATGCAAGGATGTGGAGACAATAGATGACTTGGTAAGAAGATGTGGCAGGCAAGTTGGTGGTCGTAAGGAAAGTACAGTATGTGAGAGGCTCGAAAGAATGTATGATTGGAAGAGCTTCATTCTACCTTTCATACAAACGGGTGGTGATGCATTGACAGGTCATACCAATCCACACTACTTTCATTTTTTTTTAAAAGATGAAAAACCTGTAATGCAATGGCAACAGTATTCTCATGATACAAAATAGGAACCTGAAGAACCTTACAGTCTCTTAACTTCAATTCCCAGCAAGGAAAGGTAACCAACATGGGCTCCTATACAAGAATTCAATGAGAGGTCTAACTGTGAAATAGAAGGATTAAAAGCATTTATTACATACAAACAGGAAATGCTCCGAAGATATCCTGATTCGAAGCCTACTTGGAGAAAACACATTACCACTGTAATTAACAAGACACGAAATTTAATAAAGGACCTTGAGAGAATGCGAGGCTCAAAGGATGTCAAGGAAGAATGCAATATGTTTTGGCCAAATGTTCATAATGATTTGCGCCCAACTCTAGTCTTTGAAAATGAATTTGTATTATTACTCCCACGTCCATATTGTGGACCGAAGAAGAGAGAGTTTATGCCACAAGTAGATAAAGAGGTCGATTGTTTTGTTGTGGTTCGGCCATCGGATGATGAATATGAGAATGTGAAGTTTTGGGTTGCAAAAGTAGTTGATGTACAAAGAGATGACCAAGGGAGAGCTATAACATTTACAATGGTATGGTATGAGCCAAAGGGTAGGAAGGAGAATATGGATAACAACACATTGTATACTAATTGTATAATGAAGGAGTGGGTCCCAAATGATGAAGCGGTCTCTCAAGTTTCGACAGAGACAATCATAGTGTCTTGGCATTCAAGGGCAAAGAAATCAAAGAAGCGCATGGGATATGAGGTAGAAGGAAAAATAAAAATACCACAGCACACTATTTTTCATATACACGAATTTTTAAGGATGCTCGCCATGGAGGAAGTAGAAGGAGACAGCGCAAATGAAGAATGTCCATGATTAAAGCTTTGTATTAAAGTCCATTGAAGGATTTTATTTGGGTACTAGGCAAGAAGCCAATCCAAGACAATTATAATCAGAGTCATCACCTCCTATGTCAAATGAGAGTCAAAATATGCAATGGATGTCACCCAAGGGTCAAGGCTTGCCAAGACAATAGGGAATTAATGCAGATGGCACCTGGTAAGGGACTATCACATTGAGCAATAAGACAATGGGGAGTCAATGCACCCAAGGGACAAGGCTTGGCAAGACAACTTGTGGGAGTTAATGCAGATGGCACCTGTATTTTGTACTGGATGTCACCCAAGGGTCAAGGCTTGGCAAGACAATAGGGAGTTAATGCAGATGGCACCTGGCAAGGGACTATCGCATTGAGCAATAAGACAATGGGGAGTCAATGCACCCAAGGGGCAAGGCTTGGCAAGACAAGTGGGAGTCAAATTATGCAGATGGCACCTGGCAAGGGACTGTTGTGACATTGAGCAATAAGACAATGGGGAGTCAAATTATGCAGATGGCACGAATTGAGGCTCTTTAAGAGCAACAATTTAAATTGTAAACATATGTTCAATCTATATCATTTTGGATATAAAGACTCTAGCTGAGAGCAATGTCTCTCAATGTAATCATATAATAATAGCTATAATTGCTATTATACCTCTTTGGTTCAATACAAAACTTGGGTCTTATGGCATCATGTCTTTTTTCTATTTATTAAAAGTTTTAAAAATTTTGTGCATATTGCGAGTGACAATGTTATTTTCATGAAATATTTAAGTCTCCTTTCATGGATTTATAAATTTATCATGTCAAGGAAAAACGTCAAGGAAAAATATTAAAAATAATTAAATTTACCATATAACTTAGATATAGCTAGAATTTCTAATATAGGATTATTTCAAATTCTTGCATGTTGGTGCAAAAGTATAGATTGAAAAAACAATATTTTTATGTGAATATGATAGTGCCACAAAGTGAACTTTTGATTTGGGAAGAATATTTTCAGAAAGTAAAATTTTGATTTGGGAAGGATATTTTCACAAAGTAAAGTTTTCATTTGGGAAGGATTTTTGGGCTTCGTCCAAAAACAACACAAAAAGTCCAAAATTAATGAAATAGGTGTTCCTACCTTTATCCCCTTCCTCTCCATCTTTTGGGTTTGAGTCCCCCTTTGTAGGCTTTCTCTCGATTGCTTACTTGTGCCTTCTTACCCCTTCCAACACATCATCGTCGCTATCCTCATCACCCCTCTTGCAACAACTAAGATAGGATCTGAAAGGTCTACACCCTCCATGGGGTCCTCCTCCTTATGGTTCACACCAGACATGAGATTTCCAACTATCATGACATCATTGGTGGGTTTACCACATGTATGAGGCATCTGCAGATCCATGTTTCTCTTTCTTCACTTTGGGATTAAAAATTGCATTGCTAGGAGGTTTGAAATTTTCATCTTAGATAGGTACACTCCTAGATTTCTCTGTAGCTTGAGTAGCATGAAATATAGTTGCATTCCATTTCAATACTACAAGAAAACTATTTAGTACTAAACCAACTATACCATCTTATTTCTAACAATTAGAGTAGCCATAATAGATAAATAGATAGTACTACTACAATTGTAATAGAGAATAATAGAAGACAAATAGATAATATTATATTAGTATTACATTAGTAGTCTATTATAGTAAAACTATAATAGAAACAAATAGTACTATATATTAGTTCTCTGTTGTATTAGTATTATATAGAAATAGATAATACTTAGTACTACATTAGTACTCTACTATAGAAACTAGATTAGTACTATTAGAGCTCTACTATATTAGTATTGTATAGGAACAAATAGTATTGTATTAGTATTCTACTATAGAAACAAGATAGTACTACATTAGTAATCTACTATATTAGTATTCATATAGTGCTATATGAGTCTTATATTAGTAATATATCAACACCATATTAGTGCTCTAATATCTTAGTATGGCATTAGTAGTTTACTATATTAATACTAAAATAGTGTTATATTATTACTATATCGGTGTCACTGCTATATCTAACACATCATCATTAGTATAGATAGTACAAAAACTAGGACATTCATCGTATTATACTAAACAATACAACCATCCTATAATGCTAACATACCAGTATGTTAGCATGGTCAGCACAAGGCGTACTAAAGAGTACATTCATCAGCCTAAAATGCTAGCATAGGACTTTTTAAGCTTTTAATAGAACTTCTTTTATGCTATCAAGTACTATATTGATATTGTTCTATATCACAAATTGTAAATATTACTTAAAAAGGTGAAATTTCAACACATATGTTGCAAAGAAAACTTACGAGTTTTGTTTAGATCCCATGGCAACCACCTAGTCTTTTGAAACACTCTTCTTGTAGGATGGAAAAATGCATTGGGTATGCTCAAAAAATTGAATGATTGCACACACCATTTGGTGTTTGTGCTCGAGGGGTGCACTACTACAAAATTGTATATACGATGTGTGTTCAAGGGGTATTTTAAAAACCCCTTTTCTGTAAAATTTTCATGGATAAAAAGACCCCTTTTCCTATACAAACTTACATTTTTTTTCAAAAATCAATAAATAAACCCCTTATGTAAATACATTTCTATAAATTTGCCTTAAATTTTGGAATTAAAGAGCCCCTCCATTTGAACTCATGTGGTATACTTATATACCTTTAGGTGAGCCCCCTGAGTATTTGTGCAAGTAGGGTGCAAACACCACATCAAGAGAGTTTGTAAAAAATCCAAGCCCACACATTACACACCCACATATGTATAGAAAGGGTTAGTACATACTAACTGCAAGGATCTAAGCCTAAGATAAAACATAGATTATGTTAATAGTAGAATTTATGCCACTTTTGAATCTCCACTGGAATACTTAAAGAGCATGTTAGATGTTGTATTGGTGTAGGCATTTGAACCTATAACCCATGCATTGTTGAGCTTGTACATACCCAGTCAGCTATGGGTTTAACAGTGTCAACGTGTTTTCAGTCTTTGACTCACCTACAACAGCCACCCCTAAGTTTGACATCAATTTTTTTTTCTCCTCACTCATATTTCTCTTCTAATTAGCTAAGATTTCTTGCTAATCCTCACTAAGTGTCTCGCACAATGTACTACTCAGGTACATCTTCATAGGATGTTCCTTTGTAATGCCTTCCAATGGGGTTCTCACTATATGATCTTGTTTGATACATGTACAATCTTAACTACCACTCAGATTGGTTTCTCAATGGTGGGAAAAATTCCACTTTGGTTGATGTACATGTAAAAGAGAAAAACCTTCTCAATTCATTAATATGTTTTCAGCAACTTAAGACAATGTCAGTAACACTGGCATCGAAAACAAATGTACATTTGCTAGACCTCAAGAGAGAGCAACCATCCAATCGTCTTCCCCCCTCCCGACATAAATGGATGGTTATAGACATGGTAATCTGCCTATAGAAATAGGCGCGGGATGGCAAGTTGCCTTTTCCCATGCCCTGCTCTTTCTCAAATAAGCATCTATCTACACTATGATCATTCGCATCATTATGCTCTGTATGCAAATGTCGGTATTTCACACACACTAGTGCAATACCTATATGTGCACTTATCAAGACCCTTTGTTTGAATCTACAAAGTGAAGGATGCTACCTAGGTTAGACATATCTAATGTAAGTTTAGACATACGTTTCATACCTATATAAGATATTATACTAATTGTTGTGAGATAAGATAGTATTTATCTTTGCACATAAATGTATAGTATAACAAATTTCTTCTTACGAGAAAACTAGTATAGTCTGTAATGATCTCTAGCATTTAATTTGTGGGTTGATACAAGCTCACAATTGTAAGCTACACAATCGGCTAGACTTTCAACAGGTTGTTATCAGTTGGAGACTGTGAGCCACAACCGGCGAAAGCCAAGTATTTCATCTTCCTATTGCCAATAAGTACATATAAACTATAATATGTTATTTCAAATTTCACATCCATGTGTGAGTTGTTGCCGATTGGCATATGTAGTAGCAGAGCTAGAGCGAGGGGTGGTACTAGAAGTGCTTATGGAGTGAGGAGTAGCAGAGGGAGTGGAGGTGGGAGAGGGCAAGGGACCTGACTAGTAGGGATGTGAGTGTGCTGACTCGTCTACATCACCTGATTCACCATAACAACCTTGACCCTTCCTGCTCTTCCTTCCCTTATGATGGGTATGCCAAAGTGATGACCCCTCAGACGAAGGGGCTAGAGGGGATGGCTGGCGAGTAGGTCCAACCATCGATGGCCGTGATCTACCCCCAAGGGGTGTAGGAGAGGGAATAGTTGAGGTCCTCTATGATAGCAGAGAGAAGAATCTCACTACCTCCGCATCGTTCATCTGTGCGACAAACTCATTGAGACTCTCAATGAAGCCATGGGCTGGTAGCAAGGGAGTTCCCTAAGGGGTAGTCGTAGGGCTAGGCATGAGAGGAGTTACACTAGGGGTAGTAGGAGAGGTAGGCCCCTGAGGAGTTGTTGAGTGGAATCAAAGTCCTCTCTAGAGTACAAATCATGATGTCTCCTCCTACGAGGAATTCCGTACTTTGTGGACATGTGACATGATGCCATGTCTAATTTGGGGGGATTGGACAAAAGTAGACATAAACATGAAAACAAAAAAAAAACAGAAGAGCGGGTAAGAAGCAAAAAGATAATTAATTACTTAAGACAATTATGAAATTCAATCTCAAATTCAATTTGATAAAAATATGAAAAGACAATTATGAAAGGACATTAATGCAGAAAAGACAATTATGAAATGATAATTATTTACTCAAGACAATTATGAAAGATAAGTGGAATCCAAGAAGGTTTTCATATATAAAAAATATCGCAAAAAATACTATTGTTAAACAAGAGTTCTCATATACAAAAAGAGAGCACAAAAAATAGTATGCTTATGTAAAATCTATCTCCAAAAGAGACATTCTCCAAAAATGCCAAAACAATGGAGGAGGCCAAAAATGCCAAAAAATAATATGAGGTCATGCTCTTTAGGGATTACGTAATGGCAGTCCATGAAGACCTCTACACAACCCATTATGTCCTTTATATGTACTGGTAGTCCATGAAGACCTCTACAGAACCCATTATGTCCTTTATACAAAAATCTTTGGGGGTCTAGTGGTCGTGGCAGTCTCTCCAAAACCTACAGAGATCCCATAGGTTGTTTCATGCTTGCCGCAGTTTCCCTTGCTCCACACACCTTGGATGAGGACCCCACCCATGCACACACACTTCGACGTTATACTTCACCAGAGAAATACCCAAAAAAGAAGAGGCACGAGTCTTCTTTCTTTCACCAAATCTCATTTTTTGTCCAACTCTGAATATTAAGCATGAAAATTAGCACTCTCTTTTATCCCCACTTTTTCTCTCTTTCTTTCCTCTCTTTTTCTCTCCTTTCTCCTCTCTTTCCTTCTCTCTTTTCCTCTATTTTCCTCTCTTTTCACCTCTCTTTTTCTTTCTCTGTTTTATCCTCTCTTTCCTTCTCTTTTCGTGGGAATTTTCCTCTCTTATCTCCTCTCTTTTTCTCTCTTTTTTTCTCCTCTCTTTTCCTCTCTTTTCCTCTCTTTTCTCCTCTCTTTCCTTCTCTCTTTTTCTCTCTTCTATCCCCACTTTTTCTTTTTTCTTTTCCTCTCTTTTCCTCTCCTTTCTCCTCTCTTTCCTTCTCTCTTTTTCCGTCTTTTATTTTCACCTTTTCTCTCTTTTTCCTTGTCTCTTTATCCTCTCTTTCCTTCTCTTTTCGTGGTAATTTTCCTCTCTTATCTCCTCTCTTTTTCTCTCTTTGTTTCTCCTCTCTTTTCCTCTATTTTCCTCTCTTTTCTCCTCTCTTTCCTTCTCTCTTTTTCTCTCTTTTATCCCCACTTTTTCTCTCTTTTTCTCCTCTCTTTTCCTCTCCTTTCTCCTCTCTTTTATCCCCACTTTTTCTCTCTTTTTCTCCTCTCTTTTCCTCTTATTTCTCTCTTTTTTTCTCTCCTCTTTTCCTCTCTTTTCTCCTCTCTTTCCTTGTCTCTTTTTCTCTCTTTTTTCTTCTTTTTTTCAATTCATCAATAATCTTCTTTTTTTCTTTTCTTCAGTTCATCATGTGGCCAGGAAGCTCTTCAGCCTCACCTGATCTTCGGAAGACCATCTTTCGGGAGTTATATATCCTTCTTGGGCACTTCAAACACCCCCCAGGAGTCGGCACTACAGACTCCAAACCACCCCAATCCCACACCAGCTGAGATTACCCCAGTGAGGTTGAGACAGCCCAGTCGGCTACAGAGCTGAGCCCCTTCCCCCATGCCATCAGAAGGCCCTTCTGCCTTGCAGAGTCATCGACATACTCCCGTGAAGTCGAGACTCACTTCTCCAGATACGAGTGGTTAGCATAGTCCCGTGCAGTCAAGAGTCACTTCTTCAGCTACGAGTGGCCAGCGTACTAGCTCGACATGACATGGTAGTAGGCATAGTAGCAGGGAGAGCAGTGGGGGATGCATGGCACAGTGCTTTGGGAGGGGTAGTGATGGGGATGGGGATGATTCAGATTATGCAGATGTGCCAGAGGGTCATGGTACGATCTACTATGATAGATGGCCTTCATGCACTCTATAATTGCTAACAACTACAGAGATTGCTTTATTCACTACAAAGACCATCCAAAAAGGTAGGCTGATGAGACCCTGGCTACTGTTTGTCTAGGTATCCCAATCCCCCCAATGTTCAATTCATAGATAAATGGGCCAAGTTAAAGATTGTTACGATACTTAGCAATAAAAGATATTTGCTTAAGAGGCAAGCACTAGCGGAGATTGCCAGACTCGAGGGAGGTCAACCACCAAGGGGCTCATCCCACACCGCTCACAAGCATGAGTGGAAGAAAGCAATGAAGGCAGCGAAGGCGGACTGCAGTCTACAGCACGTAGAGGCACGAAGGATCCAAATGGAGCAATATGGAAGCGTGCATTTCAGAGCAGAGGGTGTTGAATCATGGGAGGCTTGATTTGTAAGTATCGATCTCAAATTATATTGTCTATGTAGTTTATTAGGAGGTTGTTTCTTTGTACTAACCCCTCCTCAAATTGTGTCATCTTGTAGCTTGATATCGTGGGCAGGTACCCTTGTCCTATCGAGACAGCCTACCACTGCTACCATCACAGAGGAGATATATGGAGGCACTTCTATGATGACGGGTTGATTACTAAGGAGCAGTATATTCGGGCTACTAGAGCGCCCCCCCAGGTATTTGAAAGTAATTAAGTAATGTCAATATTGTAAGTAAAGATTTGATTTTTCATACATTGATACATGTTATCCCTCGTTTACAGGGCCCTGTAGAAGGAGATGAGAAAGAAGATGAGGAAGAAGGAGGTGCAGAAGGGGGCAAAGAAGGGAGCGAGGACGCAGAGAACTTAGATTAGTCGTAGAAGTAGTACTAGCTACTCTTTTTTGTACTTAAAGCCACTGGCTTGGCTTTGTGCCTCTCTTGTATATACACTCCTCTTATTTTTTGTACTTGAAGCCACAGGATGTGGCTTGGCTTCGTGCTATATGTACATACAAGCACTTTTTGAGCTATGAATCAATATACACTCTTTTTATTTTTTTGGCTTTCAATTTTCTTGTGCAATGTTCTATCAATTAATGCCTTATGAACTAAACGTTTTGGAGTTGTAATGTTTTATTCAGAATTGTAATCATCGGCTAAAGACGTGCTTGCAAGAGTGCTAATTAAAATGCGGTTGGCTGTAAGAATTGAATTGGAAATGGGATTCTTGTATCTAGATAGCATACACAACATACATAGCATTCTGTTCAAGCACACAAATTTCTACTTTTATTAACAAAAAATATTCTGTAGAGCATCTATAAACGCATCTATATATGCATCTCTCTGTTCAAGAGGGCATTAATTTACACGTCTATATATGCGTCTCTCTGTTTTTTTTTAAATTTCTAGTAGAGTGTCTATTTGCACGTATATAGGTGTGTCTCTATTATATAGACGTGCCTTTAGACTCGGGTCTGGAGATGCGCCAATAGATGCGCAAATAGACGCACCCATAAGTTTTTTTAAAAGTTATGGAAACACGTCTGCGTGCGTGTCTGTAGGTGCTTTGTCTTGTTGTGAAAGAACCTTCATTTCATAGAACTGGTCTGCAGACTAGCAAAGGGAGTCCAATCAAATATGCAAGACAACTAGAAATCAACAAAAGTGAATGCCAGAGCAAAAGGAGTAGGATTCAATTCGCCTAGTACATATGAAAGAGAGCTTCATGTCACACAAATTTCAAAGAATCTGGTCAAATCTTTAATAGATGAAAAGCTTAGTTTTGTAGAGAGCATTGATCAAAGAAATGCATGAGCGGGAGCATGGACTTGAGCTTAGAGAAGCAGCATCTATGCTTGTACCCAGCCGTTACAGAAACAGAGAAAAACTAGCAGAAAATATCGCAATTGTACCAAATCGAAACCTCTTCGGATCTGTGAACGAAGGCCCTTCAACGCTTCACATATCTCCTCCATCTGCCACTAGATTAATTCGGCCTACTTTTCCTTCCCAAGGCATGGCAAATCCCACCAAAACACGAACAGTGCAACCTGTATCTATTTCCCATCCATCTCTATATGGGCACCAGGGCAATGTAGCACACATCTTAAATCTCAATTTGCCAGAAAGGCCTCATCCGAAATAAAAGCTCAAGATGAGTCCGTCGCTCAGCTAATTAGAGTAATAGCACTTCATAAGCAGGACATGCTTAAACTTTGACGGACTTTGGCAACTTTTGCATGTGAAACAACTATTGCAATAAATAAAATAGCTATTGCAAAAAATCGTCATGCGAAGCTAAAGATGAAGGCTTGCAAGAGAGTTGCAGAATACGAGGAAAGCTAAGGTCAAGGAAAGCAGAAAGTGTCAAAGAGAAAACGTCTAGAAAGCGTGGAGATCTTGATGAAGGAGAAAGCATGAAGCAACTGCCAAGATTGTGGGATCCCGGAAACAACAAAGCAACATGCATGCAAATTTTGAAGCAAAGAAAAGGCTGATTCGAGGTATCAAGAGGAGCACATGCATCGTCCATGCATGCTTTAGGAACATTGCTGTGGACATTTTCATGAGTTCTACAAAAGCACCACATGAGCACATCGGAAGTAGAAACACTCTTGAACCAATTCAGGAAGTAAAAGAAGGAAAAAGAAGAAATGAAAAATTGAATCGCATGACTTCAAAGACCTTCACGAAAACTATTGTTGCTCCCTGTGTCCATAGAGTCAGCCATCCAGTTGATTTGCTAGAAGAAGACTAAGCTAGCTTTGTGAGCGTTTATAATCTCTATCAAACACAACAAACAATGACCGGTGAGTTGATGAAATCATGCCTCTAGTTATTCCCCCTGTTTGTTATGTTTGCTATTTAGTGGAGAGAGGCAAAATATCAACAAAAGAATCAACGAGAAGCTTGCAAATTCAGCTATATTCGGGAAGAGGCTAAATCAAGGAGAATACGAGGAAGGTATTCTTTCCCGTTTGCTATCATTTGGAATGAAATGAAAATGAGTGGATTGCCAGGAATGTTTGGCGGAAGATGGGATATTCTTTATGTGAGCATTGAATGGAATACCCAATATTAGTTTTCCCAAGAGCAAATTACCCATCAAGATGAATCTCGTTTTTGGGAGAGGAACGCCGTCACTTACAGAGCATTACCACGTACCAGAAGGCTGGCAAATATGCCAACCCCTTGCAATATGGAAGCATTCCTCCCTACGTAGTTTGTATATTGCAGCGTTCGCCCTTCTGTTAGCGATTGTCAGCGAATGCTCTGTAACGGACAGCAAATGGCAAAAATATTGTCAGACATTTATTTAGATTTTTGCTTTTTTAGCAAGAAAAGGATTTTAGCCCGATAATCCCCGGGTGGAGAGGAAAAATTTCCGTCTCCACGGGAGCACCTGCAATGCCCAATATTGTTAGCGAAAACGACGGTGCTTCTAGCAAATCCCGGGAAATCATGGAAGGAAAAAAAAACCATCCTGATTCCCCACGTTTGAAAATATTAAGTAGGCGTGTGTGCCAGTGTGCCTTGTCGGCTGGGCAACCTTCTTTTGCTCGCTCGTGTGGATCTTTTTCGTCGGCTTTCTTCCGCTTTTCTTTTTTTTTTCTTGAAGAAGCTTTCTTCCGCTTTTTAAGATGACGGGCTTTTCGTAAATGATGAAAAGCAGGCTACTTATTATTATAAATGATTGATTGAGCACTGAGGAGATGGACGCAGAAGACAGGATGGATGAGGAGCAGCTGCTGCCGGAAGAGGTGCTGTGGGACATTTTCGCTCGGCTTCCGGTGGAGGCAGTGGCCCGACTTGGGCTTGTGTCCCGTGGCTGGCGTAGTCAAGTGCGCTCGCGCCTCTTCAAGCGACTTTGGTTTCAGCACCACCACCTCAACGATCGCGAGCACGTTATCTGTTTGACGGATCATGATCAGAAATGCGGCTGCGCTTGCTGCTTGTGGTATATGGACGCTCAGAGGCACGATGGCGAGAAACCGGTGGTGTTCGGCGTCGCAAGTGCACAGGGATTCGTCGCTTATCTCGCACATCAATGGTCGTCTTCGCCGTCGTCGGTGATGGTCTTCAATCCACTCTGGTCACGGCACAAGCACTACAAGCTTCCTAGTCCCCCTTTCAATTCAGCAACGCGCTGGAGGTCTCTCCACATGGTGGCGGAGTCTTCCTCCAACTACATCATCATCCTCCTCACTGGGAAGCACTTAGACTACCAACAGGATCCCTTCAAGAACATCCAAGCTTACCACTCCAGCACGGGCTCCTGGACGTTCTTGCCTTCCACAGAACACGCCCCAACCGTAGCATCTCGCGAAGCCTTTCTCGACGGGGACCTCTACTATCAAAATTGCTCCAAACAACATACCCGACCACTCAGACAACAATAACTTTTATTCTACTAAATGGAACAAATATCTGAATACATCAATAGGTAGATGAAGAGACAAAGATTTTGATATAACTTTCATTCAAAACAGAGCTTGGAGTAGAAAGTTATGACCATTTTACGAAAGACTATCAAAACTATCCATACTCGACTGTAGTTATGGAAAGGGAGTGGAAAGGGCAATGATCGCCTTCAGTAGAGAAGTAGCTTCCCAGATACATGGCAAATTGAGGTTGCCTAGGGGAGTAGAGAATACCCTTAACACAAATTTAGAAATGACTCACTCATGTGGGTACACTAAGCTTTAGAGCGAGGAGAGAGGAGATGGAAGAAGGATGAGGAAAAGGAAGCATGAACTTTATTCAAAACATGAAAAGCAAGAAGAGGGGTACAAAGTGAGAGCCTAATGCTCTAGGGAGAAGGGAAAAGATAGGCAAAGCTAGATACAAGTGATGGCATAATTACAAAGGGAAGAACCAAATTATCAGAGAGAGGTCTCTTTTATAGAGCAATTCTCACCCTCCTTCACCTTGTTACATTTTCAGCCAATAGATTCCTTCACCCCTTGGTGACATAAGGACATGGGTCACCATCAAATGTCCTTTTGGGCACATTTTGACAAGTGTCCCATCACAAGATCCTCATGACTCTTTAGAAATTGAGAAAGTCAAGAGTCTTTCCCCTTGGAGCCCATAGGGACCCTCTCTTTTCCATATGTCAACATCCTCCATATACCACCTTGGAAGGATTCCTCTTGACTTTACACTCTGCTGCACTCCTCCACATGCCATCCATGTGCTTGGCATGTGCTCTCCATATTATTTTAGTACCTTATGGAGGCCATGCAATCATCTGGCCCACTCAAAATACATGACTCATTTCTATTTTTCCAATTACAAAGCAAATAAACACCTATTTCATTAATTTTGGACTTGTGTAAAGTCCAATTTGAGAAATGGACCAAAAAATAGTCCAAAAATCTTGAATATACTAGTAATGTTGTTTTTTGAACTAGATTTGCCAACTCAAAACAAAAGATTTAATGATTTTGAACTAGATTTGCCAACTCAAAACAAAAGATTTAATGATTAAGTACTAAGAACATCAATGCACAACCAAATCTCTTACAAAGGTGGTCTACAGAAACATCTTCATAATCACCTAAGAACATCAATAGATGACCAATAATAGATGACCAATTCTCTTAGAAAGGTGGTGTAAATAAACACCTTTATGTATAAGTGGTGTGCACACACCTTTATGACCATTTCTTTTAGAAAGGTGGTGTACATAAAGCCCTTAGAAAGGTAGTGTACATAAATCCTTTTATGTGTAAGTAGTGTACATATACACCGCACTTGGTATTAAAAAACACCGTTAAGTATAAAATGGCTTTCACTCATAAACAATCTTTATACACAATAATGAGAGCAAAGAAATAAAAAAAGTAGTAAACTTTTTATTAGATATTAGCTTTACATAGAAGTTCAAAACTTGTGATTACAAAGCCGTTAGCCATCATGTTACTCAGTACCAATGTCCTCAATGCCAGGCCCTTGACTACCAGGGTCCTGACTAATAGGCTGCTCTAAGACTGGAGTCTCAGTAGCAAGGTCCTTAGTAGTTTGCTCTTCAGTTCCAAGCACCTGACTAGTAGGCTGCTCTAGAGTCTCATGACCAAGTTCTTGGTAAGTAGGGACCTGGCTACTAGGTTCCTGACTAGTAGGCTGCTCTAGAGTCTGTAAGGTCATGGTTGAAGAACCATCTATGCCTCCTCGTAACTCCTCCTGGTCATGCTTTGCCTCGTCCATACCTTCTTTGAGTAAGGCTTCCTTGCTTGATCCACTTGCCTATCCTTCACCCAAGATCGATCCACTTGCCTGTCCTCCATCCAAGATCAAGGGTGCCTTCCTCACTTTTAATTTTAAGGGAAGTGCTTCCACCTCTTTAGCCTTACCTTTACCTATGACGTGCTATACTACTGTAACTTCTATCACTACACATCTTCTCTCACCACAACGTTGAAAATGCACATTCATAGGATCAAGACTATGAATTCGTCCAAAAGCCACCACTTCATTCTTCTTATATAACACCACATCCATACCCTCTGTTAGGGTGAATACCTGTTTTATGTATAAAAGTAAATTAGCAACTCAAAATGAACATTTAATAAATAATCATTGAGCTTATTATTACTTAATAACTTCTATATCAAAACTAGTAGAGAAGGCATTTTAACCTAAACCCTACATCCTAAACTTTAAATAATTAATACCAAAACATACATGATCAAAATTCTGTTACTTTTTCCTTAAAAGGAGAGGAAATATATTCTTTAGAAAGAAGGAAAAGAGTATAATAAGATTGCCAGTCTCCTCTCGTCTCCTGCTCTTAGTCAAGTAGATATATTAATTCCATATGCTAATTGCTTACAAGCTGCACTCTTAGCACCAAAATATTCAAGTGCCGACACTAGTTCAGACTTGAATGGCTATCCGAGGAGAATATGGAAAGGATGCTTATGCGAGTTTGTTGCAAGAGACTTTGCATTAGAAAAGTTGGGAAAGATGATTGTGCAGCCATACGCCTTGGTATTTGGAGTAAGACAGCGCCTAATAGACATAACTATATTCTTCAAGAGTTTTCATGCTTTCTTCATCAAGGCACTAATCAAGATTTGAGCACAGGACACTATAAACCTAGATTGAAACCCATGGTTAATGGGAGACCCATTTGCAATCAAGGATATCAATGGTTAACTGGACTATCACATGGCACATACTCGACCATCTGGGCAGAGGTGAAAGAAAAAGTTATTCATACAATTCATGGAAATACCTACAAGCTTAAATGCCATGGAAGCACTATAAATGCAACCGCAACATTAAAGAAAGTTCTCGAAGACCATGCATTACCACAGCCTCATCTTCAACAAACAATGCTAGATGGACGTGTCGAATGCCAACAACATCTTCCTTTGGGAATGACAAAGAAGGTCGTCCTAGAAACTGTCAATAAAACTTTACAAGACAGAGATGAGAGCATGATTTCACGATCAACCTTGTACAAAATTTGGCGTAGAGATTTTTGCCATGTCAAGACACTATCAAAGCAAAGGATGTCAAAATGTAAGCCATGTGATGAATTAAAAAATGCCATTGAACATAGTAAATGTGCGCAGCAGCGAGGAAGATATATTAAATGGCGATCAATCCATTTACGTCATGTGCAGGATGCTCGAAAGTTGTATGCTTCTTGGAGAGAGGAAGCTATTTCACATGTCGATAAGTCCATGTGCATCACCATTGATGGCATGGACAAGAATACAACCACTTTGCCACGATATAGACATATTCCACCGGCATTGGAGGGCAAATGTGGACTAAAAACACACTTGTGTGGAGTATTAGTACATGGATACCGAATCTTTTGTGATGTATGGATTGATAGCTTGCATGACCATGATAGTAACCAGGTTGTTACATCAATCATGAAAGCAATAAGAAAGGTCAGAGATGCTCGCGGATGTTTGCCTAACACATTGCGAATACAAGAAGCTGATAATTGTTGGAGAGAGAACAAGAATAAATATATATTTGCTTTATGCTCTATGCTGGTTGGTTTGAAAATATTTGAAGAAGTGGAAGTTGGCTTTCTTCTTGTCGGCCATACACATGAAGACATAGATCAAATCTTCAGTGTTATCTCTGGTGAGTTGAAGGCAATGGATGTTTTGACAATGGAGGATATGCTATTTCGAATTGGGAAAAAAATTGGAGGTTCTCGCAAGGAAGAATCAGAAGTGGCTATCTTAGAGAGGATGGTAGACTGGAGAGCATTCATAGAGCCACATTTACAAACAGGAGATGATGCCCTAATAGGACACACAAATCCACACTACTTTCGGTTTAACATGCATAACAATATTCTAGTGATGCAATGGAAGCACTACTCAGTAGATGGAGATCATTTATGGAGTGAGTCATATGCTTTATTACAACGAATAATTCCATTGGAGGAAACTAGATTTGTTCTTGCAAAAAGCAAATCACTTGACATAGATGAAATGAAAGGCTTGAAAGCCTTCATTAAACATCTTCAAAGTATGATGCAGAAATATCCTGAGCAATCAACTAAGAATTTGGAGACAATTAAATCAACTGAAGCACTTATCCAATCTTTAGAAAGACAAGAAAACTTAATGAGCATTGAATACTCTGAATCCTTTTGGCCGGAACAAGCTAGGTCACCAAGTTTTCCTTTGGATATAAATATGTTAGTAGATATGGAGGAAGGAGAGGAATGCCTTTTACCTCAAAAATATTGTGGCAGGAAGGGAGACAAACCCTTACCAGAGTTTATACCATGTAATGAGATTGAAGAGGGTCTATTTGTTCCAGTTTGGGCATTTGGGTTCAGATTTGGATGACCAAGGTGGCCCAATTTGGGTTGCAAAGGTTGCTAAGATAGAAAGGGATGACAAGGGAACTCCTATAACATTTACAGCTTTATGGTATGAACCAAAGCCATTGAAAAATCTCTTGAGAAGATATACAATAAAACAACTCTATGAGGGATGCTTGCAAAAGAAACGTGAATGGGTTCCAAATAATGAGGGATTAACAGAGGTGGAAGTCAGTAGCATTATTCATTGCTGGAAATCGAGGACACGAAGTTTTAAAAAGAAGCATGGATACAATGTTGAAAAATGTATCATAATCCCTGATCCAAGTCGTGTCCATATTAAACATCATTTGGCAAGACTTGACCCATCAAGCTCAAATACACTACATGAATTTGATGACTCTGAACAAGATTCAGATGCATAAGATAATGTTTTGTATGCTTTTTTCCATACAAATGGTGTATCTATACACCACCAATAAGATAATTTATTGTATGGTATGTTTTAAAAAAAAGGGTGTATCTATACACCACTTATATGTTGAATTCAAGAAACTCTTTTTTTTCAAAAAAATGGTGTATCTATACACCACTTATATGTTGAATTCAACAAACTCTTTTCATATGGTGTCATATTTTCACTTCATAGTGTTAAAATTGAACTTGAGTTGGGAGACTACTATTATTATTATTATAGTTATTGGATGGGGGCACCATGCATGAGTTTGGGAATTATAGCTTCACTGAGCCATTTTTTTTAAAATTAGAGGTTACCACTTGACTTTTTACTAACTTAATAAGGCCATATTTTATATAAGTGACCCATTTAGTGCTCAAAAAAACCCAATTTTTTAGCTCACTAAGTGAAGTTGAGTGGAGAGGATATGCTCCAAAAAAAAGTCCAAACCAAGAGAGAAAGTCCAAAAATTTTGAATAGTGTGTTAATAATATATCTCTCAAACCATTCTATCCCTATACCAAGGTATTTATAATTCATACCCACGGTATTTACAATGATGCACTCCACTCATGTTCACATTTGCAATCATTTTCACTAATTTAGTGTCAAACCCACATTAATGATTACATGAAATAAAGTAGTCTCGGGTGGGCCACTCATCATATGTAACCCTATCATGTGAGTTCAACAAAAGGATATTTTTTATTTCTAAAATTTACAGAAATAAATATACATAAGGGACTATTTAAAATAGTTTTGGAAAAAATTTACAGATTTGTATAGAAAAGGGGTACATTTTATTAATGAAAAATTTACAGATAAGGGATTTTAAATATAGGCCTTGAACGCACATGATATAGAGGGTTTATGCACAGTGACCCCCCCGAGAAAGTAGTCGACATCAAAAGATTGACAAGCCGCAATGAGAGTAGCCACAAAGAGCCGTCTCCCGCCACTAACTTCTCCGTCATGCTTCTTGGTTCTTTGTCTCCATGCCTAGCTTTTGTCACCTTGCGGGCCCCACAAATCCTCCCACAGATTTCAAAACAAAATAACATTTTTTGTTGTTATAATGGTTGCAAGGAAACTATACCAATTTGCAAATGTCTACATTTTCCTTAGCTTGGAACTAAAATAGCTCCAAGAACATGTACGGTGGTTGAGAAATTGTTGCATAAGGAGTAGTATGACTAAAATATCTCTAAAATAAGACTATTTTCCTTGGTTTAGAACTAAAATAGCTCTAACATCTAGGGCAGTGGTTGTGGATATGGATCTTAAGGGGTCCCATTAGAGATTAACATGCCATGGTGGTCTTCATGCCAATCATGTGGTGGTCTCTCCATGCCAACATCATTGCTTGAACTAGCACTATGGTCAGTGCAACAAAAGATTGTGTTGCGCAGTGATAGATGGCAAAGCTGCATAATGACAGGTGACAAGGCAAAATTTTTGTGATGTAATCAGGCCAATGTGGTTGTGCTCGAACCAGAATGGTGGTGAGCACAACAAAAGATTGTGTTGCAGAGTGATAGATGGTGAAGCTATGCAAGAAAACATGGTAAGGCAAAGGCTGTGTGATGTAATCAAGTAGAGCAACAGTATTATGCCACTGCGCATTCAATGATATAGTGCCATGTGTCAAACTCTGCAATATTGGCCATTATAAGATTGTGTCTCATTATTATGCCACTGTGCGTTCATGAAGTTGGGAAAATTTTAGGTGAGAGCACGGGTCCGTGCAAAATTCAAATATTCACCTAGAAGCGCATCGCATCGCGGCCCCAAAATGGCCCCAAAAATAGTTCCATGATTGGCTACATCTAAGAAAACGTTGACCCTCATGCTTGATGATGCTTCCTTACTTTCTTGATCCGTAGCCCTTGTTCACCTTGGTAGCCTTTGTGTTTCTTTGTGATGTTGATCTCCTTTCTATGTGCATGATCCATGTGAATTCTTCATGCGGTTTGTTTTGTTTGCCGTTGGTTTTATCCAAGTTGATCTCCGTGCTTCCTGTATAATACATGCTTCTGCATGAATTATTCATGTGATCTGCCAAGTTTTGGTGTTGGTTCCTACTGCAAGCTTGCTTGTTGTGTTAAAATTCTTGTGCGTATCAGGATGCTCACCCCGAAATCACCACAACAAGAGCCACGATAGGAGACAGAGTGTTTATGATTCTGCCAAAATGACCAAAACAATAGTTGCACAACAGGAATGGGGACGGATTAAGCCAGGGCAAGTTAAATGAATGGGAGATTATGAATTGCCCATGGTGGATTGACATGGCAAAAGGTCTTGTGGATGAGAGAGCATCATATGATATCAATAGGAAAGGGATATTCCATATGAAGGACAATAAGGTAAGGTACCTCATGGAAAGAATAAGAACATTGAGCTTCATTGATGATATAGTGCAAGAAGATGATGGAAGTCACAATGTAGACTCTACAATGGACCATCTTGCTCAAGGTCCATTCTTGCTTGTATTATAATATATTATTTTACATTAATTTCATTGAACATTAAAATAAGAACTATCTTGTCTTCTAAATATTTATTTAAAAAATTTTCCACATTTTGTGGAATAGATTTTGAGTACAATGCATCATAGTACCATGGAAAAGAAGCTATTAGTCATGCTGGCGCAGAACATTAGTGACACTCTATTTTGAATTCTATTGAGTTATGATTGGATACTTAACCATCCTCTCTTGTCTTTGGTAGGATTACAATTGGGATTTTGTAAAAAATATGCAGCTAATTTCATGTATCTTACAGGATTTAGTGCTCCCTTTGTGCACATTCTACCCAATTTGCCCACATTTAGTTGCTTGGTAGTTGATTATGTGGACATGGGGATCAAACTTCTACTAGAGTTGCAACCAAAACATTCAATCAAACTCATGAATTCTACTCATCTCTCAAGAAGATCAAGCATGTAACATGGGCAGAAGACATAGTCTTTTTGGATCTCCCAATAGGGGCTTCTTGAACTGCCAACCACCTCCACCATGGAATTTTCTTACCAAGGACCATGTACAAAATGGTATTGGTGTTGCTTCAACATGTCTTTCTGATTTTGGGTGGTTGGTTGTGATTACATATATGCCAAGTTAATGGCACTCATGGATTTTCTCTTGATTATTTATTCATATTATAGGTGTGGGACATGTAGAGAGTTTTGTCAAGACACAAGGATTGGAGATAGTGAGGTACATCATTGTGCATGATTGACATTTGTATGGAGTATCCTTGTGCCATGGTCACCTTACACAAGTAAATATATGTGTCATGCTTTTAAAATTTCTCCTTTAAGTGATTTAAGGTTTTTATATGGTTTTTACACATTTTTCTTATTGGAGCTTCATGCTTATATGGTATGCATGGTGAAGAGAGTTCATGGAAAGTCACCCTTTTTTCTAGTGGAATCAAAGCTTTCTTTGATGAATAGAAAATATAAATTGAAGAAGATATACTCATTTTTTCTAGTGGAATCAAAGACTTTCTTTGATGAATTGAAAATATCAATTGAAGAAGACATACTCTATCATTTTGTACTAATGGGAAAGAGGTCAAGCAAAGAGTGTATCTTAACACATGTGCATGCAAGGGGTGAAATGTTGCCATGCTTGATGAGATGCTTCTTTGAGCTATTGTATTCTCTTGGGGGAGTCGCATTGGAGATGGGATGTGGAATAGCTCGTCTACTAAGATCATGCCAATAATCACAAAAACATGTCTCTCTTTTGACAATGATCCACTCATTATTGATGACATTGTGTAGCCCTTGGTAGCCTCATCCTCATCAAAGAGAGCAAAGTTTAGTACTCCAATAAGGTGGTGAATGAGGATTTTCATGAGAATGAGTCTTTTATGATGAACCCTTTAGACCGGTGAGGTCTCTTTCTTACAAACATGATTTTCATTCATATACCCTAGTAAAGCTTCTCAATCTTTGTGAATATATTTTACATCTACATGCTACAATTAATGGATCATGTTTTTCAGGGAACTACCATGCTATGTTGAGGCTATGGCAAAGGATATAGTCACCAACCCCGTGTATGATATATCTTTGCAACAAAAGCAAAGAAAACAATGCATTTATGTGGATTATGAGAGCACTTTGCAGTGACAAGTGCTTTCATGATTTTGTGATGTTCTCATGGTTATATGCTCTTTACTTTTCGACACATTTTTGTCAGTTATGCCTATTAGTTTTGGAGACCTATTATGGCAAGTATGGGATCATATTCATGATAATGGTAGTAGTTTGGAAGGATGAGTAGCTTTATTAAGTTGAAATTTATTTTTGGAAAGGTTGGTCTCAAGTGAGAACTATTTTGATACAAGACAATAATGATCAATGAAATACAAATAATTTTGTTGCAAATGAATTATTATATGGCATGAAGTAAGTCTAATATTATTTTCTTTTGAAGCAAGATTATGTGCTTAATCTTACCCCACTATACTATATAATCTCATGTATCATTGAGGATGTTGTTAGGTGCCACCTTTGCATAGTTGAATTGAGCTTGTCTATTGTGTCAAAGTTTTAGGGTTTAGAGTTGAAGCCAAGACTTACAATCCTTTATTTTTATATGTGGTAATCTTGCCCCAAATTCATTAGTAACCAAGATATAATGAATATGAGGTCATGTCTTTATGCTCCTCAATTTATAAACTTCATGGCTCCTTGTGATCTTTGCATGGTCACATATGCTTCAATTTGAAAAAGTTATTCCATGGTTTTCCCCTCATTTTCATATTTTTATATGTCTAACTGGACTTGATTATTGATAAACATATGACCTTATTTTACTAGATATATATTGGAAAATATGGATCTACCTTTGAAGTCAATATTATTATTGAAAAGAATACATGCCCTTATTGTTATAAATTCATGACTCCTAGATTTACATACTTAGACAAGAAGGGATTAGAAACATTTTATCAGAGGATATCCTTTCTCTGGGGAAAAGCCCCCAGTGGGGGGTTTGGGTTGGCAACGTCTGGGGGCATTCGCAAGTGCACCCACATGAGAATTTTTTGAAGCATGCATGGTCGGTGGTTGGTGGTCAATGGTCAATGGTCAATGGTGAAACTTAAGCAAACAGTGTGCCACTGTAATCTCCTTTACAACTATAGTGGGCTAAGTCAATTTGCATGTACCAGTGCTATCCCATCTAGAGGGTTGAATTGGTCTAGTAGAAAATCCTATATAAGGAGACCACTACTCAAGCCTCAACATGGGATGCCGATATGTGTCTCTTAATTCCTTTGCTATCCAGACTGTCTAGATCACCATTGAAGCTCTATTGGAGAGCGTATGGGGGGAAGAATACCATCAGTTGTATTTTGTTTGGAGTTACAAATTCTTTGTCCCACACCATTGTGTTTATTCTTTGGTTGTTGTACTATTGTTGTGAGCTTCATACTTCAACCACTAACACAAATTAGTTCTCCACAAAGTCTACCACATTGGTATCCATTCTTTGCCTTCATTGTAATTCTACAATTTGACACAATAGCTCATGACCATGGGATAATGACATTGATAGATGGCTAACCATCTTCAAGAGCATCACCAAGGATGTGAGGTAGCATCTAATCCTCCCTTGTTATCCATAATTATAATTGAATGACTAATCTATGGCTTAATCAATTATTCATTCCTATGTTCAACTACTTTGTACGTCTAGAATTTTGTATTTGATTCTCAGAGCAATGGTCCTTATGTTGGCCATATAAAAAACTTGGTAGCTTCATCTTAATGGATTTTATCATACTTAAGTCCAAGGTTAGTTTATATTTTTCAAGGTCCTATAAGTAAATTCACTCTCTTAAGAGGGATACAATGCACTCAAATTTGTGCATATCCCAATATCAGTTTCTTGAATGGATCTCCTCATTGAGCCTATTCTAAGATAAACATCCATTGATATTACACAATGTCATTCACTTTCTAAACTTCAAATCAATTACACAAATCATTCATCTAGAAACAAAGTTCATGCAACAAAGTTCATGCAAGATATGCAAACATAGTTCATGCAAGATCCATGCATTAGATTTCTATCAAACCTTTTGCATTTGGTGTGTAATTTTATGTTTCAAATATCTTGCCATTTGGAATTTGGATTGGATTGACAAAAGTTAGAAAATTTGAAAGATTTATAGAAAAATTTCATTGTTAACTTAATTGAAACAATAACCTAAGCTAAAAAAACCTTATTGTAAGCTAATCTAATTACTCTAACCAAATAACTAACCTAACTAATCTAACTAACCCTCTCTCCCTCCACCTCCACCCTCCACCACTCTACCCTCATCCACCTGCTCCCTCCACCTCGCCCCCCTTCCTCTGCCTCCATCTTCCCCCTCCCTCCTCCTCTACCCCTCTACCCTTGGCCACCCTGCTCTCTCTGGATCCACCCTCCCCCCCTTTATCTGCCTCCCTCCTCTATGCCCTTGGCCACCCTGCTCCCTCCATCTCGCCTCTCTACCCTCTCCCACCCTGCTCTCTCTGCCTTGCCCTCTCTGCCCTCCTCCACCCTCCCTTCACCTCCACCTTGACAACTCTGCTCCCTCCTCCTGGCCCCCCATCAACTACATCACGAAACCACATTGCCTCCAAACAATGGCTAATAAGTTTGCATTCAAGGCTGTGATGAAGCACGGGGCAATAGAAGGAGACCAACCTAGAATCATTGGGTGCCCATTCCCTCGTCATGCTGTTGAGTGCTAAAACATATGCCATGTCCCCATACCTCGATCGAGGCATTTGGAATGCCAACTCAATGCCATGGGTGCAGGGCGTGTCATTTGTGTATACCTCGATCGAGGTATCAAATACCACAATCGACGTATTTGGCTTACCAACTCACTGCCATGGGTGCATAGAGTGTCGTGCCCAAATACCACAATATTTGGATGCACATGTAGGCTGCCAAACACCTTGATTGAGGTATGCATGTAGGATGTCACATAACCACGATCGAGGTTTTTTTTACTGACATGTGATTTATGCATAGTACCATGATCGAGCTTTTTTGCTCCTCCCAAACCTCCACTCCTCAACTCCCAAACCTCCATGTGTCAACGTTTAATTCCATGCAGTATCACGTGCAATCCTCTGTATTTGTGAGTTGGGGATGTCATAGTACTGTTGGGATATCTCAAGGTGTATGCCTCAGGCACACCTTATGTTTCTATGTGTGAGTGCTAGAGGCACAGTTAGGTGCCCATAAGCACAGTTAGGTGGTGGAGAGCCACATAGGATGATTGAGAGAATCTAGGAGCAGATTGAGGAGATGATTGTGGAGCTCTGAGGTCATCAGTGATGTCAGTGAGCTTGTATGAGGTGCCTACTTAAGGACCTCACTCTTCTTCATTCCATAAGCAAGTATTCTGATTTTGTGTCCACTCTACTCTTTCCTTTCAGTATTCCAACATGGTATTAGAGCCATTTGATCCTCCTTGAGCCCATTTTTGCCACATCATCATCTTCTTCCTCTTCTTCTTCTTCACCATCTCTCCCTCTTCTTCCAAAAATTTGCTTGAGCTTGTTCTCCTCCGATTCTCACCCATTTCCCACGCCCTTCCAGCTGGAGATCCCTCTTGTTGGGGCGAATTTTAGGCTGCAAGGAATTGAAGAATTTCAAGCTCTGCTGGTCGCCATTGTACGAATTTCGTCGATTCTTCTTGCTACGTTTTCTCTGCGCCTGATCCTTCTTTCTCTAATTCCTTTCAGGCAAGCTTCTCCATACCTAGAGCTACCTTGTGCTGAAATCTGAGCAGCAATGGCTGCATATTGAAGGAGAAAACAGAGAAAAACTAGTCGAATTTGTTGAAGAAGGAGAAGGCGACCTGACACATTTTTTCGCCTCTTCTTCCCAGAGGTTCTACTGTGTATACCAGCTTTCTTTTGCCTCAGAAAGCCCCCTTTCTTTTGCTTTGAAGAGTGAGCTATAAGCCCTCCAAGTTCAGCTCTCTAGTTTTGACAGTTTTGACAAGCTTTTGAAAATGATGCTACATAAAATGCTACTCTAGCATTTCTGGTCTTTTGAAGTTTTCAACAACTTCAGTACAAGTTTTTCTTCAGTTTTGTTTTGACTTGCTAGACCTGGTTTTGATTGGGAAGCATGTAAGAAGAAGCATCATTGTTTGAAATCTAGTCACTACTATTTGCTACATCAAGTGCTCATATTTTGGAAGTCTTTCAGTTATTTTTGCCTTGTAAGAGAGATAGACATTGCCCAATATCTGGGTTAGACCCTCTCATGGCTACCCTATTGAATCTAGAGAAGTTCAATGGAAAGGGCTTCCACACATGGCAGATGAAGTTGAAATTTGCATTGATGAGGGAGAACTTATGGGGACTTGTCAAACCTACTCCTACCACTTCTTCTACGGCCTCCAATGCTCGAGAATTCTCAACACCGACACGACCGACAAGGGATCCAGCAAGAGAAGAAAAAGCCTATGGTATAATTGCTCTTGCTCTAGGTGATGATTATATACACCATATCTCTGACTTAGAGTCTCCTTCGGAAGCTTGGCAGAAGCTAGACATGATTTTTGGTGCAAGCTCTCATATCTCTAAACTATCACTTAAAATCTCTTTCTTTGAATTAAAGATGGCAAGTGATACTACTTTAGCAGCTCATGTCAACTATATGCAGAGTCTTATGACTCAATTAGCTTCTATCAACTCTCCTATCACTCCTGATGATGCTATGGCAGTGTTACTTAAGGGTATGCCTGAAAGTTTTGATCACATTGTTAGCACTTTGAAGAACCTTCCCAATCCTAACCTTGAAGGCATTATCTCTGCTCTCCAAGAAGAAGAAAGGCATATGGAGCTCAGGAAAGGCAATGACATTGCTTATGCTGTAAAAGTCAAGAAGGTCAAGTATACTCCTTGCAATCACTGTGGAAAGACAAATCACCTTTCAAAGGACTGCTTCAAAGTTAATCCATGCAAGCACTGTGGCAAGAACAACCATAATGAGAAGTTTTGCAGAGCCAAAGCAAAGAGAGAAAATGCAAATCTACTTACAGTTAATGAGCCTCCACAAGATGAGGCATCCTTTGAAGATTATGCATTTTAAACACATCTCTATGTATGCTCCAGATCTCTCTTTTTAAGTCAAGGTACTCAGCCTGGATAGTCCTCCAAAATGAATGAAATAAACTATTGTGTTTTTGTGTGTTTTGTAAACACCTCTGGTCACCTTATGATGTAGGCCATGTGTATGTTTTGTTCCATGGTACCTCCTGCAGACATTGTGTGCATGTACATGTAGGGGAGATAACCATTGGAAGGTCTTTTTGTATCCCTTTTTGTTTACCTTACACCCGAGGGAACCCTTGCTAGCATGAGAACCTAGCCATAGATTTATCCTTGACCACCATGAGATGGCATGAGAAACTATGAGACTAGATGTATCCTTGACATAGCCTGAGGCATTTCCTTGAGGGGGGGTTTGTTGGGATATCTCAAGGTGTATGCCTCAGGCACACCTTATGTTTCTATGTGTGAGTGCTAGAGGCACAGTTAGGTGCCCATAAGCACAGTTAGGTGGTGGAGAGCCACAGAGGATGATTGAGAGAATCTAGGAGCAGATTGAGGAGATGATTGTGGAGCTCTGAGGTCATCAGTGATGTCAGTGAGCTTGTATGATGAGGTGCCTACTTAAGGACCTCACTCTTCTTCATTCCATAAGCAAGTATTCTGATTTTGTGTCCACTCTACTCTTTCCTTTCAGTATTCCAACAAGTACTTTGTCTAGAGTGGCCAAAACAAGGACACCCTTAGCTTGCTAACGCCCTACAATCTATCATTCTGAACACTGCTGCAAGGTAGTCTTTTGCCTGACCGCCTATCATTGCACAGCCTTTTATTGCAGCTTTGCCCATGCAAATCATAGGTTCTCTTGGAGAGACCACCGTGCTAGTTTTTGGATTAATAATGAGATGCAATCTATCATTGTAAGCATCGCCTCAGTGCAGTCTCTGGCCTGAGGACCTATCATCACCTAAAATTCAAGGTTGTCTTAGAGCAACCACCACACTGGTTCTTGGAGTTATAGCTCCATTACCTATTTTTATGTATTACAAGAGGATGTTTATGACGACCAATAGGTTGGCAAACATTAGGAGATCTATGGCATCCACCACACTGGTTTTTGGAGTTATATATTTGTGTACCAAGAAAAATATATTTCCTTGTGCAACCAAGCAAAATGCAATTGACGATATGGTGCTTGAGGGGTCCCCTTTAGGAGGAAGAGCCATATCGACATGCCATATCTATCTAGTGGCATCCTAGATATTGTATAATGCATGTCGATATGGCCCGAGAGCCTTAAAGGCCAAAAGATTACAACTAGCGACCATAACCATTCAAATAAAAAAGTTAACAATAGTGCATACTAAGAGCCTCAAATTAAACAAAAAGAGATTACATAAATGGAATAAAAACTCAGCATTTGCTGAGAGCCTTAGAGACCAAAACATTACATCCAGTGAGCCAAAAGCTCGCTAAGAGCTTTAGAGGACAAAAGATTACATCCAGCCATTACTAAATGGTTATGAGCCTCATCTGAGCAAGAGGGAATTTGTACAACTTAGTATTTCCACCATCATATCTCGTTGCATTAATTTTTTTTAGGGAGCCAAAGAAGCAGACGATGGAGAGGCTGAAGACCATGCACATTTCTCAGTCTCATACTATGTCCCCCCCAACAAGTCAAGAGTACTCTGTTGTGAAAATACTAAGGCTTCATTGATGTCTAGGGGAAACCCATATAGCACAGCCATAAAGAGGCCAGAGATGAGCATGTCATCTAAGGTGGTGACATGCAGATATGGGGCGAATCAACTATGGGAACAAATGATCTCCACTAGTTCCAGCATTTATACTCTAGGTGAGTGCAACACAATCACCTTATATGAGAAAGCAGATAACATTGGGATCACACTGCATCGAGGGGGGGTGGTAGTAGGCATGGTGCAGATGAGTGGGTGAGTAGCATATGAGTAGGGGAGTGGATGAGTGATGAGAGTTGGAGGAGGGAGCATGGAGAAAAGTAAAGAAGGGCAAAAAAGAGCAGGAAGAGGGGTGTGGAGCAAAGTAGTAGAGCATGTGGAGCAAAGGAGAAGAGCAGGGGTGGATGAGAGCAATGTAGTAAAATGCCAAATGCCATGGATCTTATATATTATAAAGTTTGAGCCACCATGGTGGTTGGAGCCCTTGGTTCCATCCATATTAAATGCAAGAAACCATGGTGGAATTTTAGCCGCCACCCCAGGTAGGATGGTAATCATGAAGAAAATGCCCACGGGTGGGTGAGCAGGCTATTGCAGTGGCTGGTAAATAACTGCCAACCTGGTGGAATCTTAGCCATGATAGATATGGCTGATGAGAGCCACCACCGCCGGGTAATAATTTCCACAAAAGTAAATCATGAAGCCTAATTAATCACCTCTAATCACTGATTACCAGGCATTCTAGTACTCTACTGAGCATGAAATCCCGATGATTGGTAATTTTTACTGCACTCATAGTAATCATGCATGCTTAAGCCCAGTGGTGGGTGAGTATGCCACTGCAATGGCTGGTAATTAACTAGGAGACCGGTGGAATCATAAGCTAGGATAGGCATGGCTTTGATCTGAGCCACCACCACTGGGCAGTAATTCCCACAAAAATAAATCATGAAGCCTAATCACCTCTAATTACTCATTACCAGGCCCTATAGGACTCTATTGAGCATGCAAGCTCAATGACTGGTAATTTTTACTGCACTCATATAGTGATCATGCATGCTTAATCCTGATGGTGGGTGAGCAAGCCACTGTGGTGGCTCATAATTAAGTGCCAACCTAGTGAAATCTTAGCCACAATAGAGATGGCTGATGAGAGCCACACCACCAGGTAGTAATACCCACAAAAGTAAATCATGAAGCCTAATTACCTCTAATCCCTCATTACTAGGCACTCTACTGTTAGATATGCTCAATGCCCCACCCTCTTGGTAACCACCAGTGGTTTAAGGTGCTCAAGTTGTAAGGCCCCATATGAGGAGATGCCATGTGTGAGCCTGCGACACTGGATGGATCCTGACTTGCATGTCAGATGAGGTCTATCAATGAGAGAGTTGATGGTAGAAAGGTTATTGTGTGGGAGCACCTTATTCTTGCTAGGGCCGAGGGGCTAGTGGCCCCCCTAGTGGGGGTTCAAGGGTGAGAGCCCTCGAGATGATGGTATAGGGAATATTCCATGAATGATCCATGGACAACTACTCGGTTCCACCAACTAGGTTGACTAGTCGGCTCCATCGATTAGGTTGACTAGTCGGTTCCACCGACTACATTGATCCGACTACCACCCTCATAGCTATAAAGAGGTGACCTCCCTAGTCCATTAGATCAGATCAGTTCAGACCAGATCAGATCTTCTAGCTGGTAGCTCTTCACCAAGTATCTATCTAGATTGCCATCTAAGCTCGATTGTGGGAGCGCACAAGTGGACAGAGCCATCATCTGTACTACATCAGTATTGAAGGAAAATTTTATTCATCTCTAGTTTTCTGTGTACTTTCTATTCTTTGTTTAGTTTCTGTTCCGCTGCACCGTGTAATTTAACATCTACTACTCTATGGAGCATACAAGCCCAGTGAGACTGGTAATTTTTATTGCACTTGTAGTGATCATGGATGCTTAAGCTTAGTGGTGGGTGAGCAGACCACTATGGTGGCTCGTAATTAACTGATGCCAGCCTAGTGGAATCTTAGCCACAACACATGTGGCTGATGACAGCCACCACCAGTGGGAAGCAATTACCACAAAATTGAATCATGAATTCTAATCAGCTTTAATCACTCATTACCATGCACTCTAGTACAATCCTAGTGGATCCAGAGTGGTCCAAAACTTCTACTTGAGAAGCTTCTTCCAATTTCATGAACTTTTGAAGCTGTGGAGAATCTCTGTCTACTTCGACATCTTCATTTTGCCATTTTCTATGTGAGTGGGATCTCAACATCTAGGCCTCCATGTGCAAAGCTATCTATCCCGTACAGCCTAAAACATATGTCTACAAAGCTATGTGCCATTCCATGAAGAATCGAGGAAGTTGTGAATCTCTGTGTTTTTCCGTCGTCTCCTTGAAGGAAATTTCTCAAAGTTTCCAAGGCTAAGGTTAAGTTTCCTAACGTTCATTTTTTGCAAGTAAATGCAAGGGTTGACTGGCTCTTACTCCATCCTTGGATGAAATTTTGTAGTTGTGGCATAAGAGATTTGCAGATTGTCTTGCTGAGTTCGATTATGCAGTGATGCCCATATTTTGAGACATCCCAAGTTCTACTTTCACTAGCAGTCATTGTCGTAAGGCCATGATTTCTTGGATATACCTTATGCAGATCACTCTGGTTGCAGTCTGAGCCATTTGCACTCATTTTTGGTTTGCACTGGGTTGTAGTGGATGCTTTACAAGCCATTTGGATGCATTGCGATCCTTTTTGGATGTGCTAATAGGACTAGATTGCCTTGTGGGATGCTTTATTGATGGATGCTTAGCACATAGATGCTATTTTATGCTGAGGGATAGCTTTGACATATTGCAATGGATCCATAGGTTGTGCTATGATCTTTTGGATGAGACATTATTGATGCTTATGACCATGGACGATGTTTATGCTTGAGGCATTTGGCTCTTATTGGGCATTATATTTGCCATTGTTTTGTCATTGTGGGTTGACATTTTCTTTTGGGCCAGATTTGCTCATATGGATGCATAGTATATGCACATGAGTTAGATGCATTTTGATGCTTTGAGCCTTGAGTTTTGATGACACTATCCTTCATTAAAGCAGACATTGGGTGCACCTTGTAAGAAAACAATACAACGTATGTGCTCAACAGATAACAAGATCTCGTACATAAGAGAGAAAAACAAATAGTATGGAGAATCAAAAATTTGATTACTGTAGAATTGATACAATAGATGCCGTTGCCTCCCAACCGTGTGTTCCTGTGAAAGAAGCTTCGATCGTGAGCTGGAAATAGTAGAAGATGGAGGTTGGATGCTAAGGAATTAGGGTTGCTGTAGCCAGTGATGAAATGGGCTTCACGGGCTTGCTCTTGTATAGCCACCACTCGTAGTTGGTTAGACCCAATTGGGTGACCGACCCAGTTTGCCCAAAATGATCGACTGGGGGTCGGTCCCAAAATAGGTCACCGACCACATGATAGAACCATGGTGCGAAATAGAGTAACTATCCTACGGTCCCCATTCGGCCCCATCCGGGATCTGAGGCTCCAAATGGGCCCTGTAACTTAAGAGTGGGCTGCCCTGGGAAATGTTCCATCTACCCTCAGTGCGGTCAGTCATGGGATGCCTTCTTGCACTTGCATTTTGTCTTGTAAATGGTTGAACCCATGTATGTGTTTACATTTTAAAATATCTACATATATAAATTACATTAAGTTGCTATTTTATAAATCCCCTCATGCACACAAACATGTAAGTCCCCCCACAAAAAAATACCCCTCAATGCACAAAAGTGGTATGTTACATGTTTATGAGTGACCCCCCAGGATAATTGCCAAACCCAAATGGGGTCATGTTACAATAGTCCTTAACTTTAGACTACTCAATTTCAAGAAATGTGACACATAACCACTCTTTTGAATACTTTATACTTCAAGCAGTTATTTTATAAAAAACTTAGATTCTTTCTTTGCTTGCTTGATTTTCCAATCACTTCAACTAATTGTCTCTCGCTTTTTCGGGCTTGCTTGCTTTTTCTCGCTCGCTCTATTGACTGCCTCAGTAAGTACAAGGCCCATTTGGTTGCTAAAGGCTTCAAGCAAGAGAAGGGTGTGGAATTCGATGAGATATTCTCTTCGATTGTGAAGATGACACACGTAGATGTGTACTTAGACTTGTGGCAATAGAGGATATGGAGCTTATGCAGATGGATGTCAAGAAAACTTTCTTACATGGGGATTTGCATGAGGAAATTTACATGATACAGCTGGAAGGCTTTGAAGAAAAGTGCAAAGAGCATTTGGTTTGCAAGCTAAAAAAGAGTCTCTATGGCCTTAAGCAAGTGCCTAGAGAATGGTCTCACAAGTTTGATGCTTTCATTCGGTCCCAGGGTTTCAAAAGAAGTGAGATTGATCATTGCCTCTACACTAAAAGGGCTCATGATAATAGCCTGATACCCCTGGCACTTTATGTGGATGATATGTTATTGGCTAGCAAGAACACTTATGAGCTTGATGCATTGAAGGTGAAGTTGCAAGAGGCCTTCAACATGAAGGATTTGGGACCTACAGGTCATATTCTTGGTATGCGCATCACACGTGACCGGAGTAGGAAACTCCTTTGGCTTTCACAGAAGGAGTATGTTGCAAAAGTGTTGCAGTGTTTTAATATGGAGGGAGGGAAGGCATTAAGTACTCCATTGCCTCCATATGTGAAACTTGTAAGAAAATAATACGTTTGTGCTCAACAGATAATAGGATCTCGTACACAAGAGAGAAAACAAGATAGTATGGAGAATAAAAAATTTGATTACTGTAGAACTAATACAATAGATGGCGCTGCCTCCCAACCGTGCACTTCTGTGAAAGAACCTTCGATGGCATGCTGGAAACAATAGAAGACGGAGGCTGAATGCTAAGGAATCAGGGTTGCTATAGCCAATGATGAACTGGGCTTCACAGGCTTGCTCTTATATAGCCACCAGTCATAGTCGGTTAAGCTCAATTGGGTGGTCGACCCAGTCCACCAAAATGGTCGACTGGGGGTCGGTCCCGAAATAGGCCACCGACCATACGATGGAAACGGTGCGCAAAATAGAGCAACTACCCTACGGTCTCCATTCGGCCCAAAGCCATTCGGGATCATCTGAGGCTCCAAACAGGCCCTGCAACCCGAGTGTGGGCTGCCCTAGGAAATGCCCTATCTACCATCAGTGCAGTCAGTCAAGGGATGCCTTCCCGCACTTGCATTTAGCCTAGTTGGTGGTGTGCCAACTCTATTTGAAGTCGTCTAGCCATCAGGCCACACATGGCCCCCAACGTAGGTGCTTGTGTCTTGGGTCCCTTAGTATCCCAATGAACAGTCAATATCATCCCCGTCCATTCTTCCCATCACATCTTCCATGAAGTTCCTAAAGAAGAACACAATAAAGACTTAGTCACAAACAGTGTAGCACAAAAGAGTGTAATCTCATTGGAACATTTGATAACCAACCTTGTAACCCAGACTCTCCTCTTTCTGGCACCACCAGTGGGTGCCAATGCATCCATGTTATGCAAGTACCTTCTTTTCCTCTCCTTCAATCCCAACGGTGTTTCTTTCATCTTTTGCACTCGTTCTTCTACCTTCTCTCATTCTTTCTCTATGGCTTGTCGTACTTGATTGTATATAGATCTTTCCAAGCCTTTTTTGGACTCAACTAGCTTACAGAGTGACTCTTCTAATTTATGTCGCTCCAAGTCCAATGCTTTCGATTTATCATAAAGATCCTAGTTCTCCCTTTGAAGATCCTACATAGATTTATGCATTGCAACAATGGTGCTATTTCCTAAATGTGCTAGCATCTTTGCTTGGGCTCTGCACCTCGCTTGCTTGCATAGCCATTGACTGAGCATTGTTTAATCGATTGCAATAACCAAGCAACCCCGCATTTGCAACAAACCGAACTAGCTCATGCATTGTATGGAAAGGAGGGCTCTTTTGGTTGGTAGGATCTAAAGGATACAAGGATCCTTCTACCCAAAGGTCAAGATGCTTCTTTCCTTGCGAACGAAGACTGTGGATTTTGGAAGCTCCCCTCAATACTAGACTACATGTGCTTGCATATTTAGCCTCCAACTCTAAGTGAACCTAGTACTTGTTGGAGATGTCCTCGAATGGTGCCATGACTAAAGGAGTGTAGAGAAGGAGAAGGTGTGGAGATACAAGCTTGAAGGAGTAGCACATAGGAAGAGGGAGGGCAAGGAGGAGAAGGGATGGGGGAGGGAGGACCAGTAGTTGAAGAGGAGGAAAGGGGGGCAGACCAGTAGGTGTGGAGGGTGAGGAGGAGTAGGCATGGAGGAGGAAGGAGGGAGGAGGGAGAAGGAAGAGGGAGGGGGAGGAGGAGCAGCAGTGGAGGAGGGAGGGGGAGGGCAAGAGGAGTAGGTGTGGGGGAGGGAGGGAGGGGGAGGGCAGAAGGAGCAGGTGTGGAGGAGGGAGGGAGGGAGGGGGAGGAGGAGGAAGGGGGAGGAGGGAGTGAGGAGGGGGAGGGGAGGAGAGGGGAGGGGGAGGAGGGAGGGAGGGAGGGAGAGGAGGGAGTGAGGAGGGGGAGTGAGGGAGGGGGAGGGAGGAGGGGGAGGGAGGGAGGGAGGGAGGACACAGAAGGAGGGAGGGAATTCAAAATTTGAATTTTTGAAATTTGAATTTTTTGGTTCCCACCTAGGAGTAAGAGTTGTGTAAGAGGTGTAAGAGGTGGGGTCACTTGTGGGCTTAACCCACCTAGGTGAGGGGGCATTAGGATTTTTTGGGACCTACCTTAGCCCTTTCATTAGGACTAATCCATTTCTTAATCCATTCCTTATAAGGTCCTTTTGAGACCCCAATTCTCCCCTAATGTGGAGCTTAATAGCTCTTACTAGATGAGATTACACATGTTTGTGGACTCTTATGTAGTAGTTCATAATTGCATCCTCTCTTGGATGTTTTTTTGTACAAAAAGCTCTGAATACTACATCCCACTCCTCATAGGTTGTTCCCCAATCATCCTTAAATCTTTTCTCAACCTTGTGCTTAGGTTTTGTGCACTGCAATAGAAATTATGGGTCATCTTCTTCATTCTTCCCAGAATCTGCAACAACTGCAAAGTTATCCCCCTCTTCTAGACATTTAGTTCAAAACTCCCCCTAAACTGTGGCGAGTCATTTGTCTCTCCATTTTTTGTCATTCCATCTGAACGTAGAGGGAAAACTTGAACTCGCTCCCATGTCTTCATAGTTGCAATGTCCTCACAATCGTCATGATCCCCTATGATGCATGTGATAAAATATAAAGAGTGGAGAGGAGAAGAGTGGAGATGGGAAGAGAGGAAAGAGCTAGGGAGGACACCACAAATGACTAACTATACAACTGTACAGTAGATTTAGTTGAAAACATAGAATATATACAAACCCATTTAGGGTTAGGGTTAGGGGATCTAACCCTTTCCTTTATAGCACTCTATTGGGTTAGTGCTATGCACATATGATCACATGATGGTGCTATGCACATGTGATCACATGATGTTGAGCGTGAACTCTCAACACCTTCCCTCAAGATCAACATCATGAAGTAGGCCTTTCCTCAAGATGATGATTCTGGGGAATCGAAGAAGGACCGAGCATTAAATTCCATCACACCCCTTTAATGGGAATGTCCTTCCTCTATGTCAAACCAAGAGCTAGTTGGTGTTTCTCAAATAGCTCTTTACCGAGTGGTTTGGTAAAGATGTTTGCAACATTATTTTTGCTATCACAATGCTATAGTGTGATGTCACCAAGTGACACTCTTTCTCTAATGAAGTGCTCTCTAACATCAATGTGCTTTGTCCTGGAGTGATATACTGGATTCTTGGCCAATGCTTGAGCCGATTGTTCACATGCACGTGTAGTGAGTGCTCTATATTCTGCTTCAGTCCAAGACAAAGAAATAGTTGGTTGTTTGTTTGCCAACCATGATATAGCACCTTGACCAAGGAAAAATGCATATACCTATGTTGATCTCCTGGTCTCATGATCTCCAGCATAGTCACAATCATAGTATCCATGCAACCGTGGATGACTTCATCTATATTCTATCCCAAACCATCTTGAACCTTTGATGTATCTCAAGACTCTTTTGGCTACATTCTAGTGAGACTGGATTTGTCATAAACTGTGCAAGTGAGCTTACTACATAACAAATATCTAGCCGTGCGATAGTCAAATATATAAGTGATCCAATGAGCTACCTATAGTATCTGTCATTGACTGTAGGCTTTTTTGAATCTGTCATTGACTGTAGGCTTTTCTGAATCTTTAGTAAGTTTCAATCTTTGTTCCATGGGAGTGGCTGCAATCTTGAAATCTGCCATATGAAACTTCTTCAGAAGACTGTCAACATACTTGAATTGACACATAAATGTGCTATTTAGATCTCTCGAGAACTCAATTCCAAGACAATAGTGCATAAGTACAAGATCTTTCATGTCAAACTCTGCAGATAAGTCTTGTTTTAGTTTTCTAATGAAGCTATCCTTCCTTCCTGTCACAATCAGATCCTCTACGTACAAAAGTGCAATAGTAATGCCTTCCCCTTGAACTTTGTAGTAGATTGTATGATATGCATTGGATTTCATGTATCTCAGATCAGTACTTTTGGACTATTCCTTAAAGTCCTTCCCAAATGAAAAGTTTACTTTATGAAAATGTCATTCGAGAATCAAAAGTTTACTTTCTGGCACTGTCATTTTCACATAATACGTTTCAAAATATCTCTCTACAATGTTGTACAAATAATGTAAAAACTACTATTAAATCCTAAATTTGTATTTCTTGTTTATAAGAATCGTATTATTAAATTAAAGAATCCAAGTTATTGGTTTAAATCCATGAAAAACCATGCTATTGAGGATTCACAACATTTTAAAAATGTATACATAAGAGACCTGCAAGACTCTTTTTACTTTCAATGTAGAAAACTATAACACTCTTGAATATTCAAGAAATTAAAAGGTTTATATAGACATGAGACATGATGGAAGCCTCTTTTGTACTCCAAAAAATATCAATAGCTATGCTTGCAAATTTACATTATCATATCATAAGTTTTACAACAAATATTGCTCTGGATGAGTCTTTGAACAAAGGATCTCCCGTGGCCTTTTCACTCCCTTTTCAATAATTTAATTTTTCCTTTACAATGAGTTTAGTACAAATGGGCGATCCAAACATTTGATTGTTTGAATGTCCTTTTCTATCATGATCACAGAAATGAGCGATCCAAACATTTGCTTGTTCAGAATGTCTTTTCTGTCATCACTTGTCACTTGGGTGCCATCTTCATTCACTCTCAACCTTCACTCTTTCTCGATATTTGAATGGTGTTATCATGTGCATTCTTCATTTGCGCTATCTCCTTCTACTTTCTCCTAGGCGAGCATCTATGAACTTTGTAATGTGCAAAAAAATAATTAGTTGCGGTAATTTTATTTTGTCTTCTACATCATACCCCATGTGCTTCTTTGTTTTCTTTGACCTTGATTTCCAGGATACTATGACTGTCTCTCTGGAAAGTCTTGAAATTGCATCATGGTTTGGGACCCATTCCTTTTTCAGACAACTACTATACAATGTATTGTTATCTTGGTTCTCCTTCCTACCCCTTGGCTCATACCATACCATTGTAAATGTTGTAGCTCTCCCCTGGTCATCCATGCTCACGTCAACTACTTTCACAACCCAAAACTTCACGTTCTCATGTTCATCATTCGATGGTCGAACTGCAACAAAACAATGGATGTCTATGTCTATTTGTGGCATAAAGTCTCTCTTCTTAGGTCCATAATATGGATGTGGGAGCAGCGATTCAAACTCATTTTCAAAGAGACCACATGCTGGACACAAGTCATTACTAACATTTGGCCAAAATAAAGGCCGTTCTACCTTAATATCATCTTCTTGCATTTTGGCAAGGTCCTTTATCAATTGGTAGGTCTTGCTAATTACAACAGTAGTGTGTTCCTTCCAAGAGGGCTTCCAATCAGGAAATCTCTGGAGCATTTCCTCTTTGTATGTAATAAAAGCTTTTAAGCCTTATATTTTACCTTTGGATTTCTCGCTGAATTCTTTTATAGGAGCCCATGTTGGATGCATTTCTTTGCTCGAGATTGAAGTTAAGAGAGAGTAGGTTCTTCAGGTTCCCATTTTATATCAAGAGAATAGTGTTGCCATTGCATCAGTGGTTTTTCATCCTTTAAGAAAAAGCAAAAATAGTGTGGAGCACTATGACTTATCAGGGCATCACCACCTTTTTGTATGAAAGGTAGAATAAAGCTCGTCAAATCATACATCCTCTCAACCATTGAGCATATTGTTCCTTCCTTACGGCCACCAACTTGCCTCCCTTATTTTCTTATCAAGTCATCCATCATCTCCATGTATGTGTGTTTTAGTTCTCTTGAAACCGTGCTAAATACTTGATCGATATCCTCATGTGTGTGCCCAACCAACAAAAACCGAACTTCAATCTCATTGAAGATTCTATGAGTGATTAGCATTGAGCAAAATGCAAAGAAGAGTACATTCTTATTCTCTCGTCTGCAATTGTCTGCTTGTACTCTCAAAGTTGCTGGTAGGCTACCTTTTTCTACATGTACATTGTGAATTGCCTTCATAACGGATGTTACAACTTGATTGCTATCATGTAGATGCAAGGAATCAATCCATATGTCTACAAAAAACTTAAATCCGTGCACTAACACTCCACATAGATGTGTCTTTAAAAAGTATTTTCCTTGTAGCTTAGGTGGAGTGTTAACGAATCAAGGTAATGTTGTTGTATTTTGATTGATACCATCTACAATGACACACATGTACTCATTTGGGTGAGAAATAGCTTGCTCCTTCCAAAATGCATATTTTATTCTAGAATGTCGACGAATAAGTCCATGATGAAATTCTCCCTTTTTTTGTAAGCTTCTTTTTGTTTTGGAGATGTTACACTCTCAAGTGCTCGCTTTAGATCATCACAGTCGTTGCACTTTGACATTAGTAACTTTTTGAATTCTCATCTGTGCAAATGTCCAGTGTTCCACTTGTTCAAATCCCAAGACTTGACCTTCTGTTACATTCTTATTTGCAAATGATAACATTTGTAAAATATCTCTCACTCTAAAATCCAAATATATGCACTTTGTATTCCTGATGACATGTGTTGGATAAGTCTAATCTCTATCCCATGCAATAAATGCTTTGTTGAAATTATTATAGGGCATAACATCTCCAAGGATTTCCATATCCCCACACTTATGCTTTAGCTCAACATGTGCACTAAGAATCCTTGATATGATAACCATCATCTTATCTTTGCCAGGTCTTCTAAAGTGACAAATAGAATTTGGATCACTTTCATGGATTGTAGCAAATGCAACTACTTCTCTTTTGTAACATAGAATCACCTCCATCCCCGGAATAAATTTTGTAGCCATCTCCTTTGTGAGTTTCCTTTGCAAACAAGCTGTAACAACCATTATAAAGAACATTAGTCTCTTTTCAATAATCTACTTTATTAATTATGTAAAAATCTAGATCTTGTTTAAAAAATTAATCAAACCCTAAACCCTAAACCCTAAATCCTAACCTCGAATCCCCAAACCCTAAACCCTAATTCAGACCCTTAATAAACCCTAAACCCTAGATCTTAAATCCTAACCCCTAATTTCTAAACCCTAAATTCTATACCCTAATCCCTAATCCCTAAACCCTAACCCTTAAACCCTAAGCCCTAGATCCTAAACCCTAATTCCTAAACCTCTAAATCCTAATCCATAAAACCTAACCCCTAATCCCTAATCCCAAAATCCTAATCCAAAACTCTAATTTCTAAACCCTAACCCATAAACCCTAAACCCTAATACCTAAACCTAAAATCTAAATCCTTAAATCCTAATCTGTAAACCCTAACCCCTAATCCCTAATCTCAAACCCTAAACCTAAACCCTAACCCCTAATTCTTATCTAATCCCTAAACCCTAACCTCAAAACCCTAAACCTAATCCCTAACCCCTAATTCCTAATCCTAGACCTCTAACCCCTAGACCTTAAACCCTAATTCCTAAATCCTACACCGTCAGCCCTAACCTATAAACCCTAATTTCCAAACCCTAACCTATAAACCCTAATCCCTAAAACCTAACCCCTAATCCCTAAATAGTAAATGTTAATCTTGCCTCTCTAAACCCTCAACCCTAACCAATAAAAACTAATACCTAATCTCTAAACCCTAAACCCTAACTCCCAAATCCTAAACCCTAAACCTAACCCCCAAACCCTAAACCCTAAACCCTAAACCCTAACCCCCAATCCCTAAACCCTAAACCCTATCCCCCGAACCCTAAACCCAAACCACCAAACCGTAAACCCTAACCCCCAAACCCTGAACCCTAAACCCTAGCCCCCAAACCCTAAACCCTAAACCCTAATCCCAAACCCTAAATCCAAACCACCAAACCCTTAACCCTAACTCACAAACCCTAAAACCTAACCCCCGAACCGTAAACCCAAACCACCAAACCCTAAACCTTAAATTCTATGAGTGTTTTCAGTAATATCATTTATTTAAGTATTGTTTTAATTAGAATTCATAAGTAGGAGTGGAATTGATAGTAGGAATGTGGGAATGGGAGGGTGGTAGTGGGAGAAAGGGAGAGTGGGAGTGTGGAAGTGGGAGTGGGAGTAAGAGAGGGGAAGTGGGCGTGGGAGTTGGAGAGGGAGTGGGATTGTGGGAGTGGGAGAGGGAGTGGGAATGGGGGAGGTGGGGGTGGGGTGAGGGTGGGAGGATGGGAGTGGGAGTGGGAGGGGTGGGGTGGGAGGATGGGAGTGAGAGAGGGAGTGGGAATGGGGGAGGTAGGGGTGGGAGTGGGAGGGGTGGGGTGGGAGGATGGGAGAGGGAGTGCGAATGGGGGAGGTGGGGGTGGGAGAATGGGCATGGGAGTGGGAGAGGGAGTGGGAATGGGGGAGGTGGGGGTGGGAGGATGGGAGTGGGAGGGGTGGGGTGGGAGGATGGGGGTGGGAGAATGGGAGTGGGAGTGGGAATGGGGGGGGGAGGGGTGGGGGTGGGAGGATGGGAGTGGGAGTGGGAGTGAGAGGTGGAGGTGGGAGGATGGGAGTGGGTGGGAGAATGGGAGTGGGAGTGGGAGTGGGAGAGGGAGTGGGAATGGGGGAGGTGGGGGTGGGGTGAGGGTGGGAGGATGGGAGTGGGAGTGGGAAGGGTGGGGTGGGAGGATGGGAGTGGGAGAGGGAGTGGGAATGGGGGAGGTGGGGGTGGGAGAATGGGCGTGGGAGTGGGAGAGGGAGTGGGAATGGGGGAGGTGGGGGTAGGAGGATGGGAGTGGGAGGGGTGGGGTGGGAGGATGGGAGAGGGAGTGGGAATGGGGGAGGTGGGGGTGGGAGTGGGAGAGGGAGTGGGAATGGGGGAGGTGGGGGTGGGAGGATGGGAGTGGGAGGGGTGGGGTGGGAGGATGGGGGTGGGAGTGGGAATGGGGTGGGAGGATGGGAGTGGGAGTGGGAGGATGGCAGTGGGAGTGAGAGGTGCAGGTGGGAGGATGGGAGTGGGTGGGAGAGGGAGAGAAGATAATCTGATGGAGAGGCCAATGGGAGAGGAGATAATGATATAGAAGGACCAATGAGAGAGGCACTTAAAACCCTAGTTTTTCTTATATATACTCTCCTGCTCTCATTGTTTCTCTCATTTCAACAAGGAAGAGCAAGAGGAGAAGCAAAAAGAGCATGAACCAAAAGAAAGTACTCACATGTAGACCAAAGTGCTTGCAAAAATAAGATGCTGCCTATGCTCCTATTCTCAAGATTGCTACTGTTGCTACATCGATTTTCTCACCTCATCAGTGATGCCAGCTGCTGCTTCTACCCTTTGAGCGTCCACCACTATTATCAGCTTTCTTTGTATGCTCACTCCTACCAACAAGCCCTAAATTTTGCTATCTTTGATTTGTGCTCAAATCTTTTCATTTTCCAGGGGTTTCCACGATCAAACGGCTCATGAGTGTTGCTAGGACAATTTCTTGCAATAAATTCTAAACCTCTCTTTCTCTATCCCCTCTATCTTTCTCTCTCTCTCTCTCTCTCTCTCTCTCTCTCGTGCACTGTCGTGGCAGTGTGTCCCTCTCTCTCGCGCTCCCTCCCACTCTCTCCTCTCTCCCTCCCACTCTCTCTCTCTCTCTCTCGCTCTCCTACTCTCTCTCCCACTCTATCTTTCTCTCCTCTCTCTCCCACTCCCCCCTCTCTCTCTCTCTCTCTCTCTCTCTCTTGTGCATGTGCTACCGTGGTAGCGCACCCCTCTCTCTCCCTCCCACTCTCTCCTCTCTCCCTCCCACTCTCTCTCACTCTCACTCACTCACTCTCTCTCTCTCTCTCTCTCTCTCGCTCTCCTACTCTATCTTTCTCTCCTCTCTCTCCCACTCCTCTCTCTCTCTCTCGCTCTCTCTCTCTCTCTCGCGTGCTGTTGCGGTAGCATGCCCCTCTCTCTCCCTCCCACTCTCTCCTCTCTTTTTGGTGCTCCCTCCCACTCTCTCCTCTCTCCCTCCCACTCTTCTTCTCTCTCTCTCTCGCGTGCTACCGCGACAGCGCGCCTGTTTCTCTCCTCTCTCTCTCTTTTCTCTCTCTCTCTCTCCTTCGCACTGCACCTCCCCCCTCTCTCTCTCTCTCCCCTTCCCTCTCTCGTGCTCTCTCTCCCTCTCGTCTCACCTTTCTCTCTCTTGACTCCCTTTTCCCCTCTTGCGCTCTCTCTCCTTTCCCTCTCTCCCTTTCTCTCTCTCGCCTTACTCTCCCTCTCGTCTCTCGCCTCTCCTGTAGCCCTCTCCCGCTCTCTCTCTCTCCCTCTATCTCTCTCTCACCTCTCTCTCTCCTCTCACATGGTCTCTCTCTCCCCTCTCGTCGCTCTCTCTCGCGGCTCTCTCCCTCCCTCTCTCTCTCTCTCTCTCCCCTCTCGCGGCCCCCCTCTCTCTCTTTCTCTCCTCTCGCGTGGCCCTCCCCTCTCTCTCTCTCTCCCACTCTCTCTCTCTCTTTTACCTCTCACCCTCTCTCTCTCTCTAAATGTCTCTCCTCTCTTTCTCTCTCTCTCTAAAAGTCTCTCCTCTCTCTCCCTCTCTCTTTCTCCCTCTCTCTCTCTTTTGCTGCTGAGGCAGCAAGACTCTCTCTCTTACAATCTCTCTCTAAAAGTCTCGCCTTCACTTTTCTCTCTCTCTAAGTTCTCTCTCTATAATAAAATTTCAAAGAATACAAATTTAAAAAAAGGTACCTGGAAAAAAGTTGAGATCTATGTTGCAGAGGGGTTAGTACAAAGAAACAACCTCCTAATAAACTACATAAACAATACAATTTGAGATTGATACTTACAAATTGGGCCTCCCATGATTCAACACCCCTTGCTCCAAAATGCATGCTTCCATATTGCTCCATTTGGATCCTTCGTGCCTCCACGTGCTACAGAGACTGGGGTCTACCTTCACTGCCTTCATTGCTCTCTTCCACTCATGCTTGTGAGCAATGTGGGGCTGGCCCCTTGGTGATTAACCTCCCTCTCTCCTGGCAATCTCGGCTAGTGCCTGTCTCTTAAGCGAAGATCTTTTATTGGTAAGTATCGTAACAGTCTTTGACTTGGCCCATTTATCTATGAACTGAACATTGGGGGGATTAGGATACCTAGAGCAAACATCAGTGAGGGTCTCATCAGCCAACTTTTCTGGCTGGTCTTTGTAGTGAATAGAGCAATCTCTGTAATTGTTAGCAATTACAGAGTGCATGAAGGCCATGATGTAATTCCCCCATGCATCCATCAAGATGCCTCTTGTCTGAGTGATGTCATAGAAGATCATACCATCACCGTATGGCACGTCTGCATCATCTGAATCATCCTCGTCCCCACCACTACCCCCCCCAAAGCACTATGCCATGCATCCCCCACTGCTCTCCCAACTACTACGCCTACTGTCCTGTCATGTCGAGCTAGTACGCTGGCCACTCATACCTAGAGAAGCAACTCTCGACTGCATGGGAGTATGCTGACCACTCATAGCTAGAGAAGCGACTCTCGATGGCACGGGAGTATGTGGGTGGCTCTACGAGGTAGAAAGACCTCATGACCATAGGGGGGGAGAAGGGGCTCGGCTCTATAGCCGACTAGGCTGTCTTTACTCAACTAGGGTAATCTCAACTGGTGTGGGATTGGGGTGGTTTGGAGTCTGTACTATCGACTCTTGGGGGGTGTTTTTAGTACCCATCGTGTATGTGTATAACTCCGCAAGAGTGGGAGGCCGGTGCCCCAAAATGTTATATAACTCCCAAAAGATGGCATCCCAAAGATCAGGTGAGGCTGAAGAACTTCCTGGCTACATGATGAACTGAAGAAAAGAAAAGAAGAAGATTACCATCGAGCATGCCCTTGTCACGAGATGCAAAATAAAAATTAGAGTGATAGCATGACATTGAGCAAGCATTTACAGATTCCCACATTCTTTGAATTAGAGTGATAGAAGTGTGTATCTGCTTGCTCAATGTCAGGCTATTGAAGCTTCATGTGGGGAAAAAGAGAGAAGGAAAGAGAGGAAAAGAGAGGAAAAGAGAGGAGAAAAAAGAAAGGAGAAAAGAGAGAAAAAGAGAGGAGAAAAGAGAAGGAAAGAGAGGAGAAAGGAGAGAAAAGAGAGGAGAAAAAAAGAGAAAAAGTGGGGATAAAAGAGAGAAAAAGAAAGAAGGAAAGAGAGGAGAAAAGAGAGGAAAATAGAGGAAAAGAGAGGAGAAAAAAGAAAGGAGATAAGAGAGAAAAAGAGAGGTGAAAAAAGAAGGAAAGAGAGGAGAAAGGAGAGGAAAAGAGAGGAGAAAAAGAGAGAAAAAGTGGAGATAAAAGAGAGAAAAAGAGAGAAGGAAAGAGATGAGAAAAGAGAGGAAAATAAAGGAAAAGAGAGGAAAAGAGAATCCCTTATTTCCTCACGAATGCAATCCCTTTCTTCAATCATGCTTTCCCTTTCCATCATTCATGCAATCCCTTTCTTCAATCATGCAATCCCTTTCCATCATTCATGCAACCCCTTTCTTCATTCATGCAATCACTTTATTCCATCATTCAATATGCAATCCTTTTCTTAGAAGTGGAAGGGGAGCCTTTGGGGAAGGGAAATGGAAAGAAAAGGAAAAGGAACGGGAAAGGGAAGAATACATAATAGACTGTGGCAGCATGTCTATAGATGCATCTAACAATGCATCTATAGGTGCGGCTATCTATTTTTCCAAAAGACTAACACGCTGTTAGATGCACTCCAATAGATGCCTTTTTCAAAGAAACTGAAAAGGACATGTGCCTGACCCTAAAAAGAACAACACTAGTACCAAAAACATCCATTCCTTGCATACGACAAAGGATGAATCCAAAGAGAGCAACCTCCAAAGAAGATCAACCCCGCCAAGAGACTTACCTTGGATAGAGGTATGGAAGCTTCTTGTCCTTCTTCAAAGTTGCTTCTCTTTCTTCTCTTCCTTGTTCACCCTCTTCTCATGTGTGCTTGGGGATAATTGTGTAAGCCTGGAGATGAGTGTGGGTGCTTGAAGATAAGTGTGGATGCCCGGAGCTATGTCTATTAGTAGGAAAGCAAGCTACATGATGCTAAAAGTATGTGAAGGAAAGCAAGCACGCTAAAAGTAGGTTCGAAAATAAGCTCGCATTCTACGCATCTAAAAGCACATCTATTTGGCACGTGTCTATCAATGCATCTAAAGTATGTTTTAGACATGCCTATAGATGTGCTCCATAGTACAGACATGGTGTTAGATGCACTTTTAGACACTCCACAGAGTTTTGACATTTACAACTCATGTAAGAATAATTTTTTTGGGTTGTTTATATGTAGGATTTCTTCATCTTCAACAAGTAGCTCCAGTGAGGATGAATCCCTCCATATCCACCATCGCAAAATGTGGTTGGAGCAAACAATCAAATGTATGTGTGATCGATGTCAAGGAAACATGTATTGTGCATGCAGAATTACACTCAATCACGTCTCAAAGTATGGAGAATGGGATGGGACAGTAAACATGTTAAATGTTAAAGAGTTAATGTTGATTGAGATACCTATGGGTGTTCATGTGTTTAAGTTATGATCCCATTTGAATTTGATACAAGATGTAGTGCCACACCTACATATGTTACTCTATGCTCATCATGAGGAGATGAAGCGTCAGCGATATGAGGTGGGATCTTCAAGAGGGACCATTATGGATGCATGGAGTGATGGTGATAGCAGCCCTCTGCCATTACCTCATGAGGCTGTGGAGGAGGAGGTGTTTGATGATATGGTGTGGGATTTATATGTCCATCAATCCTCAGGTAGGGATGATAGCATGGAGCAGGGATTGACGAGTTAGAGATACTTTGGAGAGGTATTGAGGTGCATGATGTGAACAGGCCTCCCTTGTCTCACAAGACTTCAATTGCAAAGCAGTCTTGATGTGGACGATGCATGACTTCCCAGGCTATGGAGAGTGTTTAGGTAAGCATTGCACTTTTAATTATGAGCAGGCAATTGATGTGGCACACTAAACCCACCTTCAACTCTTAATTGCATCTATTGTTCAGGTCTCACTACATTGCGTTACCATGCATGTCCTGTTTGTGGTCCTTCGCTAGTTGCCTCATGGGCAGACGCATTGAATAAGGTCATCTATGAGAATCACCATCGATTTCTTCCACTTGATCATCCTAGATATGTCACCCCTTGGAATGAAGTCCCCCCACAATCACTCACTGTGGGAGATTGGATGAGAATTTGGGATGGATCCATGGCTCCTCCACCACTTGGCATGAGTTGATAAGGGTTTGTAACTATTGTGTGCTATATTGGTTGGAAATAAAGATTGCCCGCTAACACTAGCTTTTGTTTAGATACTCCATCTTTTATCATTTACCATATTGGTTCCACCTCAAGATCAATCACCTGCTTGATCCCATGCATATCTTCAAGAATGTGGCATCTACCATTTGGGAACATTTGAATGGGACATGAGATTCCGCACAGGCATAAGGGAGGATCTACGCACCACAGGGAGGATGCATGAAGCTTGGCTGCAAGAGAGGCCAAATGGGCATGTCTTTTTACCTCATGCCCCGTGGAGGTTATCAAAGCTAGAGATGGTGGCAGTGAAGTGAGCTATCACTACGGCTCTCATACTCCCACTGGATGCATGAGATGTTTGAAGGGGGCCTTCACAAAGAGCAAGAAAAGTGGTGTGGAGCAATTATATGGCTTGAAATCTCATGATTGGCACAAGATGCTCCAAATAAGTATTTTATGTGCATAATATTTTTTTCTTTCCAAATTTGTGAGTGAATTAGAAGCAACTAATCAACCATTCCTTGTGTGTTCAGCTCATACTACCTACTAGCATTTCTCGCAGTGCATCGAAGGACATGAAGGATTGTATTTACAAGATGGGTGAGCTTGTGAGGTACTTTACAGGATGCAAGGTGTTCATATTGCTAATATTGCATACTTTTTCCTTTCTAGGTATGTGAGCTCAAAGGAAATAGATCCCATGATGCTTGAGAATGATTGAGTTATGTCAATGGAGGTGGTTTGGGCATCATTGCTAGCTTTGAGGGAGCCAATGGAGCCATGGATGATTATTGTGGCATCATCCAAGATATTATTAAGCTTGACTTTCAACACTTCTTTGTGTATGTTTTGGATGTAAAGTGGTTTAAGGACGTGGTGTAAAGAGGCCCGAATGCAACAACCAAACACCATGCAAGTGGCTTTGTATCTATTGACTCCACAAAGTTTTGGCAAAGTAAGAAGGACACACTAGTACTACCACAACAATGTGAACATATATTGTACACACATATAAAAATACTCACTTTTAAATATTTGGTACCTTTGATGCAAGGAAAATAACATGATTGTATTTGCATTTGAATTAGATTGTCTATCAACCAATGGTGGATAATAATAGGTGGTGGCATGCCATACCTATTATGCCACGTTCCAAAGTGATGTATAGTACATTTACTAATATGGAGCATATGGAGGATGATCATGGCCATGGAGGTGATGATGATCGTGATACGAGAGAGGAGGATAATCATGAGATACGAGATACAGATATTGAGGCCATTACCCCATGAGGACAAGCCTACCATTGGTAATGCTAATTTCTATGAGCACATGAGTAGCACAAGTAGTAGTGGGTTGAATGTATTTGTAGATCTCAACACTGGTTTGGATTTTGAAGTAGATAGTTTGGCAAGGGTTGATCTCATTGAGGATGAGATTGAATTGTATCCCATCATTGATATTGGCAAAAATATTTTACATATTGTCTCATTCTCCTCACCTCACTTAATTTTTGTATATGTGGGTTTGCCAAAAAGCATCGATATCTTTGTTAAAATTACGTGCTTTGGTAATCATGGGCAATGTTTGGAAAGCAGTGATCTACATTTATTAGCCTGCACCAAAGTCTCACTTTCTGTATTCTCTATTTTGCATCTAAATCCGTGTCTAATTCACATTGCAGATGCGCTAATAGACATGCAAATAGACGCGCTATTAGATGCGCTATTGCACTTGTATTTTTGCTATTCTAGCAACACCTATAGACACGCCCACTATTTTGCACGTCTATAGTTGCTTTGTCTTGTTGTGTTTGGTGCTCTTGGATACGGTCATGGATTTGAATTCCTAAGTAATTATGGGACTTGTGTTAGAATAGGAACATGATTTAGCCTCAGAGCTGGGGGCGCTTGTGCAAGTGCTAGTTGCTTGTACACTAGCATGGGTGCCAGTTGGTATTGTTGAGGTCGAGGTGGGTTGTTGCACATGTTGAAGATGCAACTATTTTCATCATGGCCACCCACGATGCAGATTTGGCACCGCAATCTTGGTTGTGGATTCGCTTGTGCAGTGATGCTAGCTCTTAGGACAGGGCATTCATTTGATGTATGATTGGCCATGCAGTGTGGGCACCAAATATTTTCATGCCATGGATAACTCTGAGGTGGCGGGGCTGAGACAAGTGAAGCTTTTGTTCCATGGCCTGCAGCATGTCTTCTTTTAGCATCATGGTCATGGACTCTAGGCGATCTTCATTTGATATTTTGGTAGTGGACTTGGATTTGCCCTTTTTAGAGCAGTTATCTCGTGCACTAGATCTGTCATCATCACTACTAGTGTCAGAGTCAGTCATGCCATCCGCGATGTCAATGGTTGCCACATGAGCAGCACTGAATGTTTCATAAGTGCTGCTAATCTTTTTCATATCCTTGTGGATTTTCTTCCTTAGTCCTACAATGAAGTAGCCCGTGAGGTACTTTGCATCGGGGCATGGGTCACATTTGACAATTAATCTTTTTATCTTGCCTAGATACGTGCATACATCTTCTCAATGGCCTTGTTTGATCTTGCTTTGTTGGAGAGCAAGATCATCTTGTAGTCTCTCCATTTGAAATCTCCTAGACTTGAATTTTGTTTGCAGCAAGTACCACATGGCTCTCTCTTCTCCACTAGGAGATCTAGGTACCATTCTGACACTTCATCGGTTAAGGCCATGGGAAACCAAGCCACCTTGGTTTCATTGGATTGATCTCCACTTACTCAGCATGTGGCATCAAAATGCTGGAGGAAATGAGATGGATCTCCCCTACCATTGTATTTGGGAAGTTCCAGTTTTCCAAGGGGGCACCTACCTTGATTGTTATTATTTCTGTGATTAAAGAAATTGTTACCTTATGCATCAAGGTCAATATCCCCATCATCGTCTGCTACGATGTCTAGCCATATTGTGGCATGGAGTCGTCAAAGGGATTTCTTGAATTTTAGGCAGGGAATCGGGGTAGAGGATTATTGGAGGTGGTGGTTGTAGTAGAGTTGTATGTAGATTTAGTGAGCATTGGAATCGGAGGCATTGGCCGAAGCGTAGCTACATGCAGATTGGGTGAGAGTTGCAAAGGGTGTCTCTACCACAAGTGTGGGTGTTGATGTAGTTGTGTTAGTTTCATAGGGATCATTATGTTAATAATGTGCTTAGGATTTTCCCACATGTTTAGGGAAATGTGCCGATGTAGACGGATCGTCAATCGGAGGTCATGATGTAAAGATATGAGCGAATTAGTGCAAAATGAGGCCACGAAGGGGCGTAGATGAGCAAGTGCTAGGGTTGCCAAAATGGTGTGCAATGGGCTTAAAAAATTCCCCATATCATGGTGTTTTTGTGTGTGAAATTGTGGTTCAAAAGGGTTCCAGTTTGGGTCCCAAACGGGTGAGATATGAAGGGTTGAAGTAGGGGTAAAATTGACCTTTTTTGTGGGGGGAAGGGGGGCCTTGGTTTTAGGGTGTGGTGTGAATGGGCTTTAAGTCTAAGTGAGGGGTAGTAATTGACCCAGCTCAATTGACCTAATTGGCCCACTTAGTATAACTAACCTAATTGTCTAGTTAGATGTCTAACAGTTAGTCTAACCTAACCTAACTATGGTTTAAATTGACTACAGTTAACTAAACTAACCACAATTAGTTGAGCTAACCTAGTGCAATTAAACTAACCTAATTGTCTAGTAAGTCTAGCTAAATATTAGTTAAACTAACCTAATTGCAACTAACTAACATAGAGTCAGACTAACTAACCTATGTTAAAATAACCTAGGTTAAATCTAACCTAGCCTAGGTTGTAACTAACCTAACTAGGGTTAGGTTAGGTTAGGGTTTTTTCATTTATATAAAAAAATTAATTAATTAATTTAAAAAATTAAAAAATTTTATATAAGGGAGGGGAGGGGCGACGGGTGACGGCATTAGAGAGGGGGGTGGTTTCGAGAACGAAGGTAGCGGGGTTGGAGGTGGAGGTGGACTCAAGGGGGGGGGCTAGGAGGTGTGGTAGAGGGAGGAGTAGGGAGGGTGGAGGGGAGGTAGTGTGGAGGAGGCATTGAGGCATTGAGGTCGTGGGTGGAGGGCAAGAGCACCATCGCTATCACGACTAGTTGCATCGGCCCTTTGCGAGCACTGCATGCAAGCGCCTTAGCATCTTTAGCAGGAAGGGCTTATAAGCCCTTGCTAATAGGTAAGGGCTAAAGCCCTTTAGGTAGATGTAGGGAGAGGAGTGAATGGCGAGGGGGGGTAGAGAGAGAGAGAGAGAGAGAGAGAGAGAGAAGAGGGAGGGGGGAAGAGAGAGAGAAGAGAAGAGAGAGGGGGTAGAAGAGAGAGGGGGTAGAGAGAGAGAGGGAAAGAGAGAGAGAGAGAGAGGGAGGGAGGGAGGGAGGGAGGGAGGGAGGGAGGGAGAGAGAGAGAGAGAGAGAGAGAGAGAGAGAGGGGGGTAGAAGAGAGAGGGGGTTAGAGAGAGAGAGAGAGAGAGAGAGAGGGAGAGAGAGAGAGAGAGAGAGAGAGAGAGAGAGAGAGAGAAGAGGGAGGGGGTGGAGAGAGAGAGAGAGAGAGAGGGGGGGGTAGAAGAGAGAGAGGGGTGGAGGTGGAGGGGTGGAGGGGTGGAGGTGGAGGGGATGGGGGGGGTGGAGATGGAGGGGTGGAGGTGGAGAGGAAGAGGGAGGGGGGTGGAGGAAACTTGGGTAGAAAACTTTGACAAAAATTTAAAGGGAGGAAGAGATGGTCACCTGAACTAGTAAGAAAAACAAGAAGAGAGATATAGGAAGCAACCAGGAGGGAGCAAAAATCTCCTCCAGAATCAGCTCATATTCACCCCACACAATACAATTGAACACTACTAAGGTCAACAGCCATACATATTAGATAAGAACTAACGATGGTTGAGTCAGTGTGACTCACCTTATTCACCTACTCACATAACATGAACAATAACTGAGAGCTTGATTCCCAACACTCCCCCTCAAGCTCACGTAGGGAGCATAACACCAAGTAGCTCTCGAAAGTATGTAAACTTATCTCTACCCAATGACTTGGTAAATATATTTGCAACCTGACCTTCAGTCTTCACATGTATGCAATCAATCTTTTTTGATAACACCATCTCTCCGATTAAATGTAGTGTAACTCAATATGTTGAGTTCTAGCATGATATACTAGATTACTTGCCAACTGCACATTACTCATGTTATCACAATAAAGTCTGACTGGTTTTTCCACATGCAATCCCAAATCCTACAAAAGCTTCTAAAGTCAAGCAATCTCACATGCAGCCAATGCTGCACCTCTGTACTCTGCTTTTGTACTAGACAATGCCACTGTGGGTTGCTTTTTTCTACTCCAACTCACCATTGCACTACCAAGGCTGAATGCATAACCACTAGTAGATGTCCTATCATAGGCACATCCTGCCCAATCTGCATCTGTGTATCCAACTAGTTCTATATCCTTTCCATGTTGAGATATCAAGCTCTACCCCTGATATATCTCCTGGATGACTATCATTTATGTCACCGCCTATGTTAGTTGTACTCGTGGTGTAGTTAGACTACCACGTATGTTTTTGGTTTGGGTTCACATATGAACCACGTATTCTAGGGTTTGACATATAGGGTATTTCCCTCTTCTATTGTATTGTTGGTGTGTGCAAAAGTGAAGAAAGGCTTCACCCTCCAACTTTGTGTCCTCTCTCTTTTGTATGTTGTGAAGAAAGCTGCACTTGAGTCTCCTATCTCTCTCCCTCATTCTTTACATGGTATCAGAGCCTTGTTCATGGTAAGGAGCTCAAGAAAGCAAGCCAAGTTTGTGGTGTCCTGGTAAGAGGACCAGTGTTGCTTTCCTATTTCGAGTTTGGGAGCAAATCTCTGCAGGTAGCACAGCCAGAAGTGCAGGAGTGCACTGTTTCAGATTGAGAGGCCCTTCGCAGTGTGACTTTATTTTTTTGATTTGAGGCCGTTTCGGAGCCCGTTTTGAAGGCGGGAGTTCTTCGCAGGCACTCAGAAAAAGGCCCTGTTTTTCGCTGTGCGACCACTGCGCGGCTAGTCGGTGGAAAGGTGCCACAGAAATTGCATCGTATGCCTGTGTGCAGAGATATTGGGAGTTGCAAATTCATGCCTGTTGCCTGTTGATGCAAAATCGTCACCAGGAAGTGACTGTGTGGTGAAATACCACTTTCGTCAGTGTTGCAGATCTGCCCCTGTGAGGCTTTTTGCAGAAGTTTTGCTATTTGCCCTTGTGAGGCATTTGCTGTGTTTACAGGTTGCTGTTACAATTCGTGATTTGTAAAATGTCTGAGAATCTGTCTACCATTGTCAGTGAGAAGCTTGACAAGAACAACTTCCAAGCATGGAAGTTCAGGATGACAAACTTCCTTATGGGAAAGGGAGTTTGGGATTACATCAGTGGTGAAACTGCAGAACCAGTTTTGGGTACTGCTCCCACTCCTGCTGAATTGAAGGCCTTTAAAGAATGGCATGAAAAAGCCAGAAAATGCCTGTATTGGCTGTCTGTTAGCATTTCAGATTCTATGATTGTGCATATACAGGATGTAGAGACGCCTAAGGAGGCATGGGATACATTGGTGAAGCTGTATAGCACAAATACCAAAGCACGAAAGATGCAGCTAAAGCAGGAGTTGCACAATGTGCAAAGGAAAAATCTGAATATAATTGAGTATTCCTTGAAGGTGAAAGGCCTTGCAGATTCTCTTGCCTCCATTGGAGCACCTGTTGATGATGAGGACTTAGTGTCTGTGACCTTGAATGGTCTTGGGAAAGATTATGCACAGTTTCGGACATCCATTGGAGTCCGTGAAACATTTCCTGATTTTCAGGAACTTATTGCTCTTGCTGAGTGAAGAGCAAAGGAATGGTGGTTCAGCCATCTCAACTTCTCAAGAGACTGCTTTCTACTCGAATACAGGTAGAGGCAGAGGTAGAGGAAGAGGCCGTTTTGGTGGCCGTGCAGGAAATCAGAACCAATAGCAACAACAGGAAAACCAGTCCTATGGAGGAGGACGTGGTAGTTCTAGAGGCAGGGGGAGCCAAAGAGGCCGTGGTTCATGGCAAAGGAACCAGCAAGTAAATAGCAGCACAGAATGCTATTATTGTGGAAAGCCTGGACACAAGGAGAATACATGCTATAAAAAGTAGAATGACATCAAAAGTGGGAAGTTGCAGCAAAGCAACTATGCATCATCAAGTGGGCATGGTGACGACAGAAATGAGCACCTTTTTGTGATGCAGCATATGGTTAACTCCATGTCAGGAGATGCTGCAGCTTGCAATGATGTTTGGTATGTTGATTCAGGTGCCTCTAACCACATGACCAGTCATGGTGAGTGGTTTCATGATGTTAGAAATTTGGATAAGCCAGGTTATGTTGAAACAGGTGATGATACTGCGCACCCAATTACGCAGGTTGGTAAAGTGCCATTGGCTATGCAGGATGGCAAAACGAAGTACTTGGCAGATGTACTTCATGTTCCAAAAATCACTAAGAACCTGGTTTCAGTTGGCCAGATGGTTGAGCAAGGTCTGCAGGTTAGATTTAATCCTGATGGATGCTTTGTTGAGGACTTAAAAAATAAGTGCCGCTTGGTTGCGAAAGGCAACAAAAATGGCAGAATGTTCACCTTGGATGTTGATATGCCTGAGGTGAAAGCTGCTATGTTTGCGCATGGGAGAGGTGTCATTGCAGATATTGAGATATGGCACAAGCGCATTGGGCACGTGAATATACAAAGGCTGAAATCTATGCAAACGAAAAACATTGTTGCAGGTTTGCCTAAATTCAGAGTTGAGGGAATGCAAAAGGTATGTGAAGCATGCCAAATGGGTAAGCAGGCTAGACATGCATTTCCAAAAAATGCTAAGGTGAGCAGAAGACCTTTGGAAGTGATCCATTCAGATGTTTGGACAACCAAAGCTGCTTCTATTGGTGGATGCCATTATTATGTGACGTTTATTGATGACTACACTAGGAAGGTGTGGATTTATTTTATGAAGCACAAAAGTGAAGTGTTCAGCCATTTCAAGGCTTTTAAGGCCATGGTTGAAAAAGAGAAAGGTGTGCATATTAAAGTGCTAAGATCTGATGGAGGGGGAGAGTATTTTTCAGAAGAATTTTGTGAATATCTGAAAGAACAGGGAATTCAAAGGAAGTACTCATGCAGGTCTACCCCTCAGCAGAATGGGGTTGCAGAAAGGAAGAACAGGCATATTGCAGAAGTAGGACGGGCGATCCTAAATGAGAAAAACATGCCTGATTATTTTTGGGCTGAAGTAGTAGCAACTGCTGTTTATATTATGAACAGAACCCCCACTGCAGCTGTCCATGGCATGACGCCTGAAGAAATGTATACAAGCCAAAAACCAGATATTTCTCACTTGAAGGTATTTGGTTGCATAGCTTATGTTCATGTTCTTGATGAGAAGAGAACAAAGCTGGATCCAAAGGCAGAAAAATGCATCTTTATTGGATATGCTCTGCACCAGAAAGGGTATCGCTGTTATAACCCTTCCACCCACAAAATGCAAGTGAGCAGAGATGTTGTTTTTGATGAAATGAGCAGCTGGTATGCACCAACTATTATGGTAGGAGATGCAGATGCAGGAAATGGGAATGCTGCAATAAATCCAGAGCAGCAATCTCAAGCCTTGAGTGGACCCAGAGAGTCCTCTACTAGTGGATCTAATGCATGGACAGGGAGATTGAGATCTAGTGAATCGTCACATGGCAGCCCTGATAGTGTTGTGCAGGTATCACATAAGGGAAAAGAAAAAGTAGACCATGCTCCAGTGTTTGATGTGTCTGCTGGTAGCTCTCATGTTGATGGAGAGTCAAGTGGCTCTGAAATGAGCCTTGATGAGGAACTTGGGATTCCTTCTATTGTTACACCTGGTGCAAGGAAAAGCAGGCATGATTTAAAGACTCCTGCAACTCATCCAGTTGTACGGAGGTCCACTCGTATTAAGTATTCAGTTGACAGGCTGAGATATGATGGGTATACAGCACATCACTATGCTTATATGGTCAAGGTTCTAGAGGAGCCAGAGCCCACATGTTTTGAGGATGGTTTTGAGGATGCAGCAGGGCATAAAAATTGGGAAGCAGCTATGGATGAAGAGATGGCTGCCTTGGATGCAAACCACACTTGGGATTTGATGCCTTTGCCTCATGATAAGAAGGCTATTGGCTGCAAGTGGGTTTACAAAGTAAAGCACAATGCTGATGGGTCTGTTAGCAGGTACAAGGCAAGATTGGTTGCCAAAGGTTTCGCGCAGACATATGGAATTGACTATGAGGAAACTTTCAGCCCAGTTGCAAGGATGGCAACCGTGAGAGCAGTAATTGCTATGGCTGCTGCAAAGGGATGGTCTTTGCATCAGATGGATGTGAAAAATGCCTTCTTGCATGGTGATTTGCAGGAAGAGGTTTATATGATGCAGCCAGAAGGTTATGAGGATAATTCACACCCCGATTTTGTATGCAGGTTGCGCAAAGCCTTGTATGGCTTAAAACAGGCGCCGAGGGCATGGTCAGACAAGATAGGGCAATATCTTGTCACTATTGGATTTCAGATTTCCAATTCAGATTTTTCACTTTATGTGAAAAGGACAAACAGAGGGATTGTGCTTGTAGTCATCTATGTTGATGACTTGATTATTACAGGTGATAGTGATGCAGACATTAATGAAGTAAAGCTGCTGTTGAAGCAAAAATTTGAGATGAAGGATTTGGGAGAGCTGCGTTACTTCTTGGACATTAAGGTTATTAGATCCCCGAGTGGGATATGGCTGTTGCAAAGGCAATACGGTTTGGACATGCTGTCCACAAATATGGGATGACAGGCTGTAAGCCTATCTCTGTTCCATTGGAGCAGAATGTGAAGCTCAATGCAGAGACAGGTGAGCTTCTTGAAGATATTACTATGTACAGGCGCATAGTAGGTAGCTTGATTTACATGACTATAACTAGACCAGATTTGAGCTATGCTGTGGGGCTGGTGAGTCAGTTTATGCAGGCACCGAGGAAGCCACATTTAGATGCGGCTAGGCGCATACTGCGGTATGTGAAGTCCACATTGCATTATGGACTGTTTTATGAAGCTGGGTGTGCATTACAGGTACATGGATACACAGATGCTGACTGGGCTGGTAGTGTCTCAGACAGGAGATCTACTAGTGGATTTATGTTTTCCCTTGGGAGTGGTGCCATCAGTTGGAGCAGCAAGAAGCAGCCAACAGTTGCCTTGTCGAGCACAGAGGCTGAGTACAGGGGTGCAGCAATGGCTGCATGTGAGGTAGCTTGGTTACGGAAGCTACTTGCAGATATGGGACAGTCAGTTCATGCAGCAGTTGTCATTCATTGTGACAACATTAGCAGCATCATGCTTGCTAATAACCCAGTTTATCATGCTAGAACGAAGCACATTGAGGTGCATTATCACTTTGTGAGAGAGAAGGTTCTAGCTGGTGAGATTGATCTTGTCTATGTCAGCACTGAGGAGCAGGTGGCTGATATTTTTACGAAGGCATTGGGTGCCGAGAAGCTTCGCAGATTTAGGAGCTTGCTTGGTGTACGTGAGATGGATTTGAGCTTGAGGGGGAGTGTTGAGATATCAAGCTCTACCCCCGATATATCTCCTGGATGACTATCATTTATGTCACCACCTATGTTAGTTGTACTCGTGGTGTAGTTAGACTACCACGTATGTTTTTGGTTTGGGTTCACATATGAACCACGTATTCTAGGGTTTGACATATAGGGTATTTCCCTCTTCTATTGTATTGTTGGTGTGTGCAAAAGTGAAGAAAGGCTTCACCCTCCAACTTTGTGTCCTCTCTCTTTTGTATGTTGTGAAGAAAGCTGCACTTGAGTCTCCTATCTCTCTCCCTCATTCTTTACATTCCATACTCATAAAAGAGTCCATACCGATATGTTGCCTTGACATAGTGCATAATCATCCTCGTTGCATCCAAGTGAGGCTTCCATGGCTTCTACATAAACTGACTAATGAGTCCCACAACATATGCTAAATCAGGCCTAGTGATTGTCAAATATATCAAGCTATCAACCATCTACCTATACTTGGTAATGTCCTCAATCTCAGCTCCAGAATCAGCCATAATCTTCAAGTTTTGATCCAAGGGGATATCCATTGGTTTGCAATCCTTCATGCCAAACTTCTCCAGCATATTTAAGGCATACTGCCTCTGCATAAGCCCAATGCTTTCAGGTGTTCTCAACACCTATATGCCAAGAAAGAACTTCGAGTCCCCTAGATCCTTCATATCAAACTCCATTTTCAGCTTGCTCTTAATTTCAGCAATGCCATCATCATTACTACTAGTCAGAATTATATCATCAACATAAATCACAATCACAACATATCCAGCAATTGTCTTCTTTGTGAACAGTGAATGATCAGCCTTCCCAACTACAAAACCAAGCTCCTGCAGGTATCTATTGATCCTTTCATTCCATGCTCTAGGTGCTTGCTTCAGCCCATAGAGAGTTTTCTTCAACCTACAAACATAGTTGGGATAGTCAGGGTGCACTCGGGCTGAACCATATAGACTTCCTCCAATAATTCAGCACTTAGGAAAGCATTCTTAACATCCATTTGCTACAATTTCCAGCCATTTGCAACAACCAATGCTATGACAATTCTCACAGTTGCCATCTTGGCAATAGGGCTGAAAGTTTCCTCATAATCTAGCCCATACTGCTGCGCATACCCTTTGGTAACCAACCTTGCTTTATACCTTTCCACTGATCCATTAGACTTGCATTTTACTTTGTAGACCCATTTGCAACCAATAGGATTCTTGCCTTAGGCAACTCCACCAAATCCGAAGTCTGATTAGTGGCAAGAGCATCCATCTCCTCATCCATGGCATTCCACCAATGACCATGTTGCACAGCCTCACCAAAGATAGTTGGCTCAGTCTGTCCCATAACTTTTGTCATATATGCATAATGCCGAGTAGCATAACCACTATAAGTTAACCTGTCAACAGGATACCTGACTCTCTGTGACCTTCTCACTAGAGTGCCTGAGTCTCCTCGTTCATGAGGAGGTATGTACCTACTTCCCTTGACTCCAAGTGTAGACATAGATGGTATACCCAGCTCACTATCCAAACTGTCACTACATGATGAATTATAGCCACAATTTGATGGCCTAGGGACATCTTTTTTAGCTTGCGAAAGCACCTCAACAACCTTGGCTTTCCCTTTATCTCTCCCCCTCACTGACATAGAAGTGTCAGTGGAATTGCATAACCTTCCAACAGACCAAGGATTCACTGTAGTAGAACTAGTAGATGTAGGCCCAGATATGGATGTACTAATTTGCTGAATTTTATCATATGCACGACTTGCAGATGCATCATTTGGAACATCCACTTTCGGCTTGCCATACCAAGATTCCAACTCATCAAAAACAACATCCCGACTCACCATAGTTTTCTTGGTCAATGGGTTGTAGCATTTGTAACCCTTCCGGTTCTGTGCATAGCCAATAAACACACATCTTTCAGCTTTGGGATCCAACTTCCGTCTCTTTTCATCTGGTATATGCACATATGCCAAGCTGCCAAACACTTTTAAATGACTAACATCAGGCTTCTATCGATACAATTTCTCATATGGTGTGAGCATATGAATGCCATCAGTAGGAGTGCGATTCAGCACATACACTACAGTTGCAAGTGCTTCTGCCTAGTAATAATCAGGTGAGTTCTTTTCATTCCACATGGCTCTACCACACGAGCCAATCACCCCATTCTTACATTCAGCCACTCCATTCTGTTGTGGTGTATATGGGCATGTAGACTCCTGTCTAATCCCATGATAGGCCAAGAAGTCATCAAATTCATTTGATAGATATTCACCTCCATTATTTCATCTCAAGCATGTGATATATGACCCAAACTCCTTTTCAACATGTTGCTTGAAATGCTTGAAGGCAGGCAGGACGTTAGCCTTATGTTTCAAAAAATACAGCCATGTATACCTACTGAAATCATCAATAAATTGTTGAGATATCGACCTCCACTCATGATATGCCAGGGTGACTGTTGTGCATTTATGTCATTGACTTGTTAATTGCAGATGCGGTTAGTACACTGCCCATGAATAATAGCTAGATGATAGCTATCTTTATGTATTCTAATTAGTGGCTCAGTTAGTATGCCACCTAAGGTACCCATACCAATGATGACTCCGATTTTCCTTGGGACCTTGAAACTGAGGCTGAGAATGCTGAAATTGAAGATCAATTCTTTGATAATGACTTAGCCATTTTGCATGCCCTAATGGCAGTCGAGCTCCCAAAAGTTGAACCCCCAAAGTTGAATAACAACAGAAGATCCCGCAAGAAAGCTGGAGGAAATCATAGAAAATCCAAGGCTGAACACTTCAATGAATTCAAACAAGTCCAAACAAGGATCATCAAATTGTATCTTGCAAAGCCAGCTCCCTCAAAATCAGAACCACCACCTCTTGAATGGTCTCCTGAGGGACTGGAAGGAGTATGCGCAGCAAATGAACCCTCTCGAGATGGTTAACTTTGAGTTTTAGATAACCTTGCATCAAGCATGCAAAACCATATAGGAAAGTTGGATGGTTAGTTAGCTGAGTTTGGTTTGAGACCCACATATAGGGTTCACCTATTCTTTTGTACTTAGAGTTCTTTTGGCTTTCACAACTAAGAAGAGGAAAACTGTTTTCAGCCTCCACCTTTGTGTATATTCCCCCATTTTGTATTTGAGAAAGCTACAAGTGAGACTCCTTCCTTCTCTCTCACTCTCTTTATATGGTATCAAATCTCGGTTCGTGGTAATGAGCTCAAGAAAGCAAACCAAGTTCGCGGTGTCCTAGTAAGAGGATCAATGTTGCTTTTCTTTTTTTTGAGTTTGGGAGCAAATCTCTGTAGGTAGCATAGCCGGAAAGTGCAAGAGTGCACTGTCTCAAATTAGGACACCCTTCACGGTGTGGGGAGAGGGTAGTATATGCTATGCGAGTAGGTGAAGCCCTTGGTGAAATTATTTTTTTTAATTCGAGACCATATCGGGGCCCATTTTGGTGGCAGAAGTTTTCCGCAGGCACTCAAGAAAGTGCCCTGTTTTTGCTATGCGAGCACTATTCTGTAGGTCAGTGAAAATTTATCGTCGAATTTACATCATATGCTTGTCTGTAGAGATATTGAGAGTGACAAAATCATTCTTATTACCTATTGATGCATAATCATCACTAGGAAGTGACTGTGTTGTCAAATACCACTCTAGTCATCAGTTTTGTAGATTTGCCCTTGTGAGGCAGAAGTTGAGTTTTTTTGCAGTGACAGAATATTTTGCAGTGTTCTGTAATGGCATCTGATGCTCTTTCATAGATTGTCATTGAAAAGCTTGACAAGAACAACTTCCAAGCATGGAAGTTTAGAATGACAAATTTCCTTAAGGGAAAAGGCTATTGGGAGTTCATTACTGGAGCCAAACAAGAACCAGTTATTCCTAATGTTCCCAATCAATAGGAGTTGCAGGAATGTATAGCACAAATACGCAAGCCAAGAAAATGCAGCTCAATCAGGAGTTGCATAACGTGCAGAGAGAAAATATGAGCATCAATGACTACCACATGAAGGTCAAGAAGATTGCAGATGCACTTGCTTCTATTGGGTCGATAGTGGAAGATGATGATTTAGTTTCTGTGACCTTGAATGGTCTAGGAAAGGATTATGCACAATTCTGGACATCCATGGCCATCCGTGAGAATTTTCTTGATTTTGAGGAGTTGATTGCTCTTCTAATTTCTGAAGAGCAGAGAAATGGGAAACTTCAAAAGAAGATGTCTTTTACTCAAATGCTAGAAGAGCTAGAGGTAGAGGTAGAGCAGGCCAATTTGGAGGCCATGGTAGAAATCAGAATATTACCCAAGTTGCTAATCTAAGCCATGCCCGAAATTCTCGACTAGTACCTACTCAGAGTCAGTCCATACGCTCACATATGGTTTCACATCATTACATTACCTAAAACATTACGTTCATCTATTCAGTGAGTAGACTTCAGAGTTCAGAGGCATTGCAGATTGTTTCAGTGGGCAAATAGCATTTGATTTCACACACACATGCCACCATTGTAAAGCCTATTCGGCTATTTCATGGCATTGTGCACATCATTTCAGCCTTGTAAAGCTTCTTGGTTATTCCCGGCATCATTGCCATAAGCCTTGTAATACAGATTAGATTTTATATACTACAGTTCTATCTTCATTGATAGTATAGAGATTTCACTTGGCATAGTCAGTGTATTTGCAGTTGATTCATACAGAGATTTTCATGACACTTTTGAGTACACTTCTTGCACCATGTTGACTAGCAACCTCAATTTGGAGGCATCTGCTAAGTTAGACAACTGCAATTACGGTACATGGAAACACCAAATGGAGACCATTCTTGTGCTTCAGGACAAATGGGAGTATGTCGATGGGTCTACACCTAGACCATTGGACAATCTAGCCACCAGTAGCTCTACTCCATCTCTTGTCATAGCACCAGCAATGGAATCTACATCTACACAAATAGTTTTTGCACCAGTAGCAGATCCTGCCATTGCCTGAGCTCTATCACTTGATCAAGCAGAATGTGCAAGATGTCATGCTAGGACAGCTCAACACAATCAAGACATCGAAAAAGCATGGGATATGTTCACAGCTCTCTAGGAGTCGAAGAATACATCCAGGATTCTCACCCTGAGAAACTAAATAAACCAGAGTTTCTGCAACAGTAGTGAAACCGGTCATGCTTATGTACTCCGCATAAAAGACTACAACAATCAACTTGCAGTAGCAGGAGAGACTATGAACCCCACAGAAATGGTTCAAGTTATTCTGAATGGACTAGGAGAAGGATATGAGAATCTAGTCTAGAGTATTGCCATTCAACCGCAAATTCTGACACTGGAAGAACTTTAGTCAGTCCTACTTGGTAAAGGACTCAAAACTCAAGCTATTCAAGCTTGTAAAGGTCATTCTAATGATTAGGTAGAGGTAGCTCATACGAGAAAAGTGGTCATCATCAACAAAATCAAAGTCAGAATCAGCATCATCCTCAACATTAGAATCAGCAAATAGGAAATCATTCCAACCGAGGAAGATTCCAAGGACGAGGGAATGCATCCACCAATGTGACAAACATTCAGTGCAACTACTATCACAAGTTTGGACACTATAAAAGAGATTGCCGCAAGAGGCAATACGACCAAGGCGGTCAATCCAGCAGTAATTGAGGGAATTCCTGAGGCAAAGAAAATCATCGTGGTGGACATTCTAGTCACAGTCATTTTGCAAATGAACATGGAAATATGTTTCTTACAAGCGAGAAATTGCATCAAACTGATATTTTGTACCTAGACACTGATTTCAATCCTAAAGAGGATTTCAGCTATCAAGTCGACCAAGTGGAACAGGATCCTTGGTACATCGACAGCGGTTCATCATCTCACATGACAAATCATCAGGAATGGTTCATAGAGATGAAACCATTAGAAGGACAGAAAAATCTCATCTACACAGCAGACAATACACCGAATCTAGCTCAAGGGACAGGTGTTATCTCTATGAACAATTTCACTTGTACAAAAGGATTAGTGAAAGATGTGCTCTATGTTCCAAAGCTCAGCAAGAACCTCTTGTCAGTAGGTCAAATGACGGAACACAATTACAAAGTCATCTTCGACGGTGATGACTGTACTATCAGAGACAAATCCAAAAGATGTCAGCTAGTAGCAAAAGGTGTCAAGGAAGGACTCTTATACAGAATGCCAGCTATGGTACCAAATAAGCATGCCATGTCGGCTCAACCATAGCAGATGCCACTATCTACAAAATGGCATAAGAGATATGGTCATGTCAACTTCAAGTACTTGTTAGATCTCAGGAATCAGAATGTAATTGGGATTCCGAAGCTATAGTTTCTTGGAAAGGTTTGTGAAGCATGCTGCTTTGGCAAACCAAAAAGAACCAACTTTGTCAAAAGTACCTCTCGTGCATGAGGTATTCTTGATTTGATACATACAAATGTATGGGGTTATGCCCAGACCCGCAGCATCAATGGTTCACTTTACTACTTGACCTTCATTGATGACTGCAGCAGATATTGTTGGGTCTACTTTCTGAAAGAGAAATCTAAAGTGTTTTCTAGATTTCAAGAATTCAAAGCCATGGTAGAAAACCAGACAAGCAGAAAGATCTCATGAGATCAGATAGAGGAGGTGAATACATGTCTTTAGCATTTATGAACTTTTGTAGAAATCATGGCATTTGAAGACAATTCACATGTGGAGATACTCCTCATCAGAATGAAAGAGTTGAAAGGAAGAATGGGAATTTAGCAGACACTGCTAGAGCAATGCTTAGTATTAGGCAGAAGAAATAGCTACAGTAAACTACTTGCTTAATCGGCTTCCTACCAAACAGATACAGGGTATGACTCCTTATGAAGCAGTCGCTGGACACAAGCCACACATTGGGCATCTCTGCATATTTGGTTGCATAGCATATGCCCACATACATGATGATCATCGCAGAAAATTGTATGCGAAGTCAAGCAAATGCATCATGGTTGGCTATAGTGAAGAAAGCAAAGCATACAAATTGTATGATCCCATCAACCGCAAAGTCATTATCTCCAGAGATGTAATCTTTGATGAGGAATCAGAATGGAAAACCTCACCTACATAGGAGATAGAAGCATCAACTTCACAGTCATCGATAGAACAGGTTGATGAAGAAGAGCAAGAATTGCCAGCAACACCCCGAGCAGAGAAACAGCAGCTACTAGGGAAAGCACACCACCAACCAAATTGACATATGCTCAGAAAGGCAAAGCAATTCAGGTGGAAACCACCAACTATGCTCTTATGACTACCATCATGGCTACAGAAGAGCCAGTGTACTTCAAAGACGTAGTAGCAAGCCAGAATGGAAAACTGCTATGAATGAAGAAATGGATGCTTTGTATAAAAATAATACTTGGGAATTATGCGACCTTCCACCAGGAAAGAAGGCCATAGCAAACAAATGGGTATACAAAGTGAAGTACAATCCAGATGGAAGTATTCAGAGATATAAAGCTAGACTAGTTGCAAAAGGATTTGCACAACAATATGGTCAAGACTATGATGAGACTTATGCTCAAGTAGCAAAGATGGATTCTATATGGTTCTTGATATCACTAGCGACACTCAGCAAATGGAATGTGTATCAGCTTGATGTCAAGAATGCATTTCTCAATGGTTATATAGACGAGGAAGTCTACATGCAACAACCAGTAGGTTATGTTGAACCATGAAAGGAGAATAAGGTTTGCCATCTCAAGAAAAGTCTCTATGGCTTAATGCAAGCACCCAGAAGTTAGTACAACAGAATTGACAAGTATTTTTCTGATCTAGGATACATGAAATCCAATGCAGATCATACTCTCTACTACAAAGTTCAAGGGGAAGACATTACTATTGCACTTTTGTATGTAGATGATCTGATTGTGACAGGAAGCAAAGATAGCTTCATCAAAAAATTCAAACAAGACTTATCTGCAGAGTTCGACATGAAAGATCTTGGACTTATGCACTATTGTCTTGGAATTGAGTTCTGGAGAGATTCAGATAGCACATTCATGGGTCAGCGCAAGTATGTTGACAGTCTCCTGAAGAAGTTTCATATGGAAGATTGCAAGATTGCAGCCACTCCCATGGAACAGAGTTTGAAACTTACTAAAGATTGAGAAAAGCCTACAGTCAATGACAGATACTACAAGAAGCTCATCGGATCTCTTACATATCTTACGATCACACAGCCATATATTTGTTATGCAGTAAGCTCACTAGCATAGTTTATGGCAAATCCAAAATAGTCTCATTGGAATGCAGCCAAAAGAGTCTTGAGATACATCAGAGGTACAAGACAGTTTGGGATAGAAGTCATCCACGGTTGCATGGGTACTATGAAAGTGACAGAGCAACAACAAACAATCATAGTGTATCTTCCTTAGCTTTTTTGTAGCATGTTCTTGTTTCTCTTTCTCTTTCTTATCTCTCCTTGAGCTTCCCTCCACTTTGTCCTTACTTGCTTCACTGGCATTCTATGAAGCATAAGTGTTGTACAAGTCTCTTTCCCACACTAGTACTTGTCCTTTAGGGAATTCTATCCACCAAGGACAATGTGCTAATTCCCAATGAGAGAGACGATGCATTCCAGGTGGATACATGCATGCAGCATGAGCAGTCTCCACCCAACTCTTGCACAATTTTGGAATGTCAAAGATCCTTTTCTCTGTTGCTAAGTGGGAGAGATTTCTATCAACCAAGAAACAAAAAAAATTTGGATGTTCCAAACCATTAAAAGGTCAAGACATTAGGTGCCAGGAAATTGAAACAGGGATATGCATTTTTCCTTGGTCAAGGTGCTATATCAAGGTTGTCAAACAAACAGCCTACTGTTTCTTTGTCTTCGACTAAAGCAGAATATAGAGCACTCACTACAAGTGCATGTGAGGCTATATGGCTCAGAAGACTATTGTCAGAAATAGATTACTTTGATGAGTCAAAGCCGACAACAATATACTGTGATAATCAATCGGCTCAAGCATTGGTCAAGAATCCAGTATATCACTCCAGGACAAAGCACATTGATGTCAGAGAGCACTTCATCAGAGAAAGAGTGTTACTTGGTGACGTCACACTACAGCATTGTGATAGCAAAGAAAATGTTGTAGACATCTTTACCAAACCACTCAGTAAAGAGCTATTTGAGAAACACCGATGAGCTCTTGGTTTGATGCAGACGAAGGACATTCCCATTAAAGTGGTGTGATGGAATGTAATGCTCAGTCCTTCTTCGATTCCCCAGAATCATCATCTTGAGGGATGCCTACTTCATGATGTTGATCTTGAGGGAAGGTGTTGAGAGTTCATGCTCAACATCATGTGATCATGTGTGCATAGCACCATCATGTGATCATATGTGCATAGCACTAACCTTATAGAGTGCTATAAAGGAAAGGGTTAGATCCCCTAACCTTAACCCTAAATGGGTTTGTATATATTCTATTTTTTCAACTAAATCTAGTGTACATTTAGTCATTTGTGGTGTGGTCTCTAGCTGTGCCCTCTCTCCTCATCTCCACTCTTCTCCAGTCCCCTCTTCATATGATGGAATGTAATGCTCAGTCCTTCTTTGATTCCCCAGAATCATCATCTTGAGGGAAGGCCTACTTCATGATGTTGATCTTGAGGGAAGGTGTTGAGAGTTCACACTCAACATCATGTGATCATGTGTGCATAGCACCATCACGTGATCATATGTGCATAGCACTAACCGTATAGAGTGCTATAAAGGAAAGGGTTAGATCCCCTAACCATAACCCTAAATGGGTTTGTATATATTCTATTTTTCAACTAAATCTAGTTTACAGTTAGTCATTTGTGGTGTGCTCTCTAGCTGTCCCCTCTCTCCTCATCCCCACTCTTCTCCTCTCCCCTCTTCATATGATGGAATGTAATGCTCAGTCCTTCGATTCCCCAGAATCATCATCTTGAGGGAAGGCCTACTTCATGATGTTAATCTTGAGGGAAGGTGTTGAGAGTTCATGCTCAACATCATGTGATCATGTGTGCATAGCACATCACGTGATCATATGTGCATAGCACTAATCTTATAGAGTGCTATAAAGGAAAGGGTTAGATCCCCTAACCCTAACCATAAATGGGTTTGTATATATTCTATTTTTTCAACTAAATCTAGTGTAGAATTAGTCATTTGTTGTGTGCTCTCTAGCTGTGCCCTCTTCCTCATCTCCACTCTTCTCCTCTCCTCTCTTCATATTTTGTCATTGATCCCCTCCATCCACTTCTGGTTCACCATTTAACTTCTCCAATTGTCTTTTGTGTCTTTTTCCACCAAGATGAATCTATAGGTGGTCAGCATTAAAGCAATTGATTTGGCATACACAACACCACTTTGGACCCCGTTCAGCTAATTTTTGGTTCCCCGGGGAAGCTTTCTTGTCCACAGCAGCAGTTGATGGATAGGCTTAGGTTGCTTTTTGACCCTAGGCCTCTACATTACAAACCAGCAAAGTGAGACATCTCAATGGCATGCCCCCTTCAGAGAGAGCTTCTACAAAGTTCTCCCTTTAGTTTGCTGGTAGTTAAGGGATGCAAGAAGCTTACAAGCAATCACTATGTGCCACTCAAAGTTCTCCTCCCTCTCTCTATCTCCAGCTCCACCTCCCCTCCCCCTCTCTCAATGGCAGAGTGCATCTCCTGCAGGACCAGCAGTCGATAGGTGGAGTTCAGTTGGTAGTTGGGATGGTATTCTCAAGAGGGCTTTCCAGGACTTGGAATATGACAACAACATAGATGATTCATAGACCTTCAAAAGTATCTCCTTACTTTTGTGGAAGAATCTCATAAACATGTGATTAAAATACCTAGTAATATCTCCAAGAGCTCTCACTCATTGACAACCTACAACAATGTCCATATCCAAAACAAGTACCTAGAACAATCTCTCCAGCAAGATAAACCCCCCTATCTCTCTGCCTCCACCCCCTCCTCCCTCTCTCTCTCTCTCTCTCTCTCTCTCTCTCTCTCTCTCTCTCTCTCTCTCTCTCTCGTGTGAGGGTGTACAAATGAATGTGATATGGAGGGTTGGGAATTCCCCAACCCTCCATATCACGTTCATTTGTACACTTTCTCCCTCTCCCTCCCTCTCTCTCTCTCTCTCTCTCTCTCCCACCACCAAACCTCTCTCTCCCTCTCTCCCTCTCTCCTCCATATCCTACCATAGTTTGTACTCCCTCTATCTCTATCTCTCCCACCAAGCCTCTCTCTCTCACTCTCTCCCTCTCCCTCTTTCCCTCTCTCCCTCTACCTCTCTCTTCTCCCACCAGCAAGCTCCCCCATCCTCTCCCTCTTCCTCTCTCCCTGTTCTACCATGTCTATGTGTGTGTGTGGTCTCCTGTTTTGGTTAACGATGAGTACCCACATCATCATCCTAGACATAAATGTCACAATCATGAATCTGCAAAACACATAGAGAGTAAGATGAAGAGAGAGTATCATGACACACACACCCTGAGAGAGAGAGCTCAAAGAGAAAGAGAGAGAGAGAGAGAGAGAGAGAGAGAGAGAGAGAGAGAGACCTTTCTCTTCCATTGTGGCATGGAGAATCGACAGTGGGTGGAGGCAAGGAAATTCAATAGCACTGGAGGCGTGGAAATTCGATAACAATGGAGGCAGTGGAAATCTGACAGTAGTGGAAATTCGACACCAATGGAGGTGAGGCAATTGGATAGCTTGAGTCTTTCTCAGAAGATAGAATTACACCAAACTCTTGACTATGGGGGGGGATATAGCAAGTTTGGCACTACTTTCAAGGCACACATGTGACTACTAAATTCAATTTAATATTCCCAAAAAATGCACTTCTCATACTACTTTTATCCAACGACTCCTTTATTGACATAAACGTCTATTTTAGTCAACCATTCCTATATTAGCATAAATGACTAATCTCCATCTGTTCTAGCAAGGACCATGAATGACTCCATCCCTTTCGGCTCCTCTCCATCCCTCTGCCTCCTCTCCATCCATTGAAGTTATCCTCCTCTCCATCGAAGTCGCTTCTAGGTTCTCTCTCTCTCTCTCTCTCTCTCTCTCTCTCTCTCACTCACTCACTCTATATATATATATATTTAAACGGGAGAAGGTCATCGGGGGGAGAAGAAGAAGAGGTACATGAGGGAGGAAAGGGGAGGGTTAAGGTAGGGCATGCCCTTTAGTTCTCTTTTGTTTCGACGGTTGAGCTGCAAAAGAGAGAGAGAGAGAGAGAGAGAGAGGGAGAGGGAGAGAGAGAGAGAGAGAGAGAGAGAGAGATGTGTAAAAATCAAAGTGATATTGAGGGTTGTGAAAGAGAGAGAGACAGAGAGAGGTTGCTTCATAATATAATGTTCTAAGTTTCACCAAATACACACACACACACACACACACAGAACTGAGAGATGTTCATACAAAAAAATGAGAGAAGGATAATTGACAAAGAACTGAGAGAGAGAGAGAGAGAGAGAAAGAGAGAGAGAGATGTACAAATCAAAGCGATATTGAGGGTTGGGAAATTCCCAACCCTTAATATCGCTTTCATTTGTACACTGTATAGTGTTGTGTAAAGAGAGAGAGAGAGAGAGAGAGAGAGAGAGAGAGAGACAGAGAGAGAGAAAGAGGGGGGGAGGGGGGAACTAATAGAGAAATGAGAGACAGAGAGAAGTTAGGGACTGTCAGCGAGAGAGAGAGATAGAGAGAGAGAGAGAGCGGGGGGGAGAACTAACAAAGAATTGAGAGAGAGAGAGAATTTAGGGACTGACCCACACATAGAGAGAGAGAGAGAGAGAGAGAGAGAGAGAGAGAGAGATGTACAACTCAAAGCGATATTGAGGCCTAGGAAATTTCCAACCCTCAATATTGCTTTCATTTGTACACATGAGATTGGCTACCTCCTGTACATCTTGAAAATGAGAAAGGATAGTTATTTTGTAAGACTTGTTATTTAGGACAAGAGCTCACTAAAAGTAAAGAATGCACATGGAACAAAAGCATACATCTCTACTTATAACCATTCACTCACAGACTACCCTTTGCAGAGCATTGATATACTTTCTTTATCCATTGGCTAGGTCGACCTATTACACAAAAATATAACATGGTGACAAATACCTTTCCAAAAAAAAAGAAACTTCTAGGTGGAGCCTTGTGGGACCTGTTGCTATTGATTTTGGTAACTTTCCAAGCATGGCTGTTCTCTTTTAAGCTACGAGGGATTGACATAGATAGAGAGAGAGAGAGAGAGGGGGGGGGGAGATCTGACACATAAATAAGAGAGGGAGGGAGAGAGAGAGAGAGAGAGAGAGAGAGAGAGAGAGAGAGAGAGAGAGAGAGGGGGGTAGGAGGGTGAGACGGACAGACAGATAGACATGTACAAATCAAAGCAATATTGAGGGTTGGTAAATTCCCAACCCTCTTTCATTTGTACAGAGTACAGTGGTGTGTAGAGAGAGAGAGACAGAGAGAGATAGAGAGAGAGATAAGGGGGGGAGAAGTGATAGAGAAATGAGAGATAGAGATAAGCTAGGCACTGACACACACACACACACACACAGGGGGGGAAGAACTGATAAAGAAATGAGAGAGAGAGAGATAATGTAGGGATTCACACACACACACACACACACACACACACACAGGCTGCTTGTGAGTCTAGAATATGGAGATCCCTAGTACTGTGGAGGAGCAAAGGGAAGCTGGCTCTAGCTGAAGAGGAAACAATTAGCATATGGGATGTGAGCATCATCTGCTCCTGCTAATGTTGATATTGTTGCATCATCTACTGATGCTGCTATTGTTGCATCATATGCTGCTACTATTGCATCATCTATTACTACTGCTAATGTTGCTTTATCTGATGCTCCTATTGCATCAGCTGCTGCTGCATCATCTATTGCTGCTGCTCCTATTGCATCAACTACTGCTGCATCATCTATTACTGCTGCTACTATTGCATCATCATCATCATCATCATCACATAGTAAAGAGAATGGAGAGAGTAGATAAATGTATGAGAAAGAGAGAGAGAGAGAGAGAGAGAGATGTACAAATGAAAGCGATATTGAGGGTTGGGAAATTCCCAACCCTCAATATCACTTTCATTTGTACACTAAAAAGTGGTGTATAAAGAGAGAGAGAGAGAGAGAGAGAGAGAGAGAGAGAGAGAGAGAGAGAGAAGTTAGGGAGTCACACACACACACACACACACACACACAGGGGGAGAGGGGGAGAACTAACAGATAAATTAGAGAGGGATAGTTGAGAGAGAGAGAGAGAGAGAGAGAGAGAACTCATAGAGATGATGAACTCGCTTATTTTTGACCTTGTGCATCTATAGCTTGTCCAGTTCCTTGGTGCTGATCTTGTTGTTCAGGTGGGGTCTGAGGTGGTGTGATATCCTCCATTTCTTAATCTAAAATTTTTGCCAAACTTTTAGTTTCCTCTTGAGGCAAGCCCTATAATATTTCTCCTTCTTGGGCTTGTCAGCGAGGATCCCATGGCCTTCTTAATCTTTTCTCCCTTCTTCTTTGTGCTCAAGTTTCCCTGCAGTATTCTCTTTCTACTTCTACAATGGCCTCTTGATTTTTTTTGTCTATTTGCTCATTGCAGTGTGTTCTACCCTCTGCTGTTTTGGCCTTTGTACCTTTCTTTGTATGCCTTTCTTCATCTCTTTTTCTTCTTGCTTCTATGGTGTCAAGTGCTTCCTGATCTGCCTTAGCCTTTCTTTCCTCTTATGATTGCCTTGTATCCATTGATGTTGGCATAGGTCTATTCCTTTAAATCATAGGCTGCTGGTTTGATTCTCCTATTAACTCTTTAGGTTTTGTTGTGGCCTTGGCTACCATGATGAATCAAGAATCCATCAATACGTGCCAATCAATGGGTTATGGATCTTTCCATGATGATCATCACAAACATGAGTGATCTCTTCATAATAGTACTCAGCTCATCAGTTAGAGACCGGCTTGTTCAGAAGCTTCTCTAGCATGAAACATGCTATCTAGGCTGGGTGGCCATGGTGCCTCATTAGCAAGATCAAAGGAAGACATATTCCTGGCTTGATAAGCTCTGGCCTAAAGCTCTGGCCTAGTTATCTCATGGAAATAAATTCCATTCTTGTGCTTCTTTTTATCAATCTCCTCATTGATTAGCTCACCTAAATCCTTTTTCCAATTTTTGGTCCTTCTGAATTTTTTGGCCATTGGTGGAAACCCAAGTGCTTTTGCAATTGCATTAAGTGTCACCTTAAGATCCATCCAATCCGCTCCATGTCTATCTCTTATATATGTCATGTAGGTGTTTTATTAGCTGATCCTTGAAATTTGGCAACCCAAATGAGGGCAATACAAAGTATACTCAATGGTTCTAACATTATCATGCCTCCCTAGAGGAAAGATCCACATCTTGGTTCTTGTTGAATTATTTTGACAGTCGTGAAGTTGTGGAAGGACTTATGGATTATGGGAGTTGGTTTATTAGTAGGAGAAAACCTTGCATGCTCTTATGGATTATGGGAGTTGGTTTATTAGTAAGAGAAGACCCTTCATGCTCTCAATTAGAAATGGTTAAATGCTCTGCAACCTCTCACTTAGAACTTACATTTTATGATCTCGGTGCAGTTTAGCATAAATTCCAATAGCACGGATGAAGCCTACTGCTAAGAAGATGGAAAGGAGTCCCCCAATATAAAAATTGGAAACATCTAGAGGACGGGGCTCACATCCAAGAAAAGGGAAGCCAATGCATCTTCTCCAACAAGCAAAAAAGAGAAGATTTACAGAGAAGGTCAATACTTTAATGGAGATAAGGACCCAAAAATCCATGGGACTGTGCATTCCCAAGGCTCCTTTTCAAAGGCTTATTAGGGAAGTTTGTGATGATATGAACGTTATAGGACTTGGATACTGGTGGCAAAGAAGAGCTATTTGGGAACTGCACATACCTGTCGAGGACTTTTTCTTCTTGCAACCCAAAACCATAGGGTGTGTAGAGGAGTGTAAGGTAGAAGAGATGCATCATGGCATAAAGAGTGAGAGCACAAGTGAGGCAAAATCCATTGTTATTAGAATGAAGGAATGACCTCCATTTTATAGAAAGAGAGGATGGTGTAGGCACCTCCCCTATATTAGTGGCAATCAGCCCCTACATTAGTGGGACTGGCCTAAATCAAAGGAACCTCCCATGTGGGGGCCTTTGGCTTACATCATCACTTAGGTCACACACTAGACACATCATAGCACTTGATGTGCCTCTACAACACACACACACACATGTGACTCCACTAGATGCATACATGCACCATAGAGCAAGCCCTTGATCACACTTATCCCAACATACACCCCTCAAGGGTTTGCCTCTTGCAATGTCAAGGATACATCTAGTCTCATAGTTTATCATGCCATCTCATGGTGGTCACACATGGCCATCTCATGGTGGTCAAGGATAAATCTATGTCTAGGATCTCAAGCTAGAAAAGGTGTCCAAGGGTCAAGGTTCACAAAAATGGGATAGACCAAACACATATCACATGGCCTACATCATATGGTGACCAGAGGTGATTTACAAAAAGACAAAACATATGACATTCTTTTCGGAGTACTACTCCAAGCAGAGAACCTCAAAATTTGACCAAGTGATGATAAACAAAAATTCAAAGACAAGTTTCTCAAAAGGCAAAGTCCTTGTCTTGTACCTCAAAGTTGGATGCTTCTTTAGCTAATGGGGTTCTCTCTTCAACCATATTTGACATAGTCCTCTTTTTCTCATTGCAAAACTTTTCAGAGTGATTATTCTTTCCACAATATGAGCAAGGGTTGATTCTATAGCAATCCTTCTCAAGGTGATTGTTTTTCCCATAGTGTTTCAGGCCTTGTACTTGCTCTTTGAAAACCTCACTGCAAGTGCCTTTATATGGATTTTGCCCACTCTTGAATTGTTCTTCCTTTCCTCTTCTTGTAAGGCACTAATGATGCCTTCTAATGAGGGTTGAGGTAGATTCTTCAAAGTAGTAACCAGATAGTAAAAATCCTAAGGCATGCTCTTTAAAAGCACTACCATAGCATCATCCTCAATGACAGGGGAATTAATTGAAGCTAGTTGTGTCATAATACTTCTCATAGTGTTGACATGGGCAGCAACATTATCTCCCTCCATTCTAAGTTCAAAGAACTTAATTTTTAGATTTAATTTGGAAGTATGAGAGCTAGCACCAAACAATATATCTAACTTGTGCCATGCTTCAAAAGGGGATTCCAAATCTGAGATGTGGTGTACATAGTCATCACCCAAACCTAATGCAATGATGGCATAGGCTTTCTCAATTCTCTTTGCATCTGCAGGTGTAGAAGTAGAGTCAGTGGCTTTTCCTTTACCTTTTGTTGTAGTTGATTCACCTTCTTGAGAGGCTTGAGTTCCTTCTTTGACTAAGTCGCATAGATTCTCCTTCATAAGCATAAACTTTATCTTCATCTACCAAGTATGGAATCCTTGGCCATTGAACTTGTCAATTTTATAAGTAGCCATGAGAGGGTCTTACCTTTATCAGGCAGTGTCTACTCTCTTACAAAATGACTAATCTTGTGGAACAAAGAAATCTCCCTCACCATACAAATGTAGATTGCTAGAGATAAATTCAGAGAATCCTAATTGTTTAGCATACTCATACCCTATTGGCTTCTCCCAGAGTTTCTTGGCTGGGGTCTTCTTCACTTTGAATTTTGTCCTTCTTGTAGTCTTCTTCAAGTGTTTATCATTTGAAGATCCTTCAGAGCTTGGCATTTTGACACAAGATCAGTTCTAACTGAATTTCAAACTTAAAATACATTCTCTGAACTAAAATTTGGCATTACTTCAGTCCTCAAGCATCAACATAGCATTTACTCTAGCATCAAATTTTCAAAAAACTGTTAGAAATTCAGGACAATGCTCCAAAGGTGAAGCTAGAAAATGCTTTAGATCACTTAAAATGAGAAAGAGTCCAAAAGCCCAAAAATTATTCACATAATAATGAAACTTTCTAGCACTTAACCATGTTCAATGGTTTATAGCAGAAGTAGATATCACTATTATCCCCAAATTGAGCAGCCTGAAATTGGAGGGTGCAATTGAAGCTAAAGAGGAAAGATTTGAGAGGCTTTTAAAGGAAAATGGAAGCTCTTATTGAGGACTACTTCCATCAGAGAGGATTGTCAAAAAAACGTGCAACATTGCTCATCACAGTAGTGCCTTATCTGACTGGTCTTTTGCTTGTTTCTCCTTATTCCCACAAGCGTTTGAGCTGAAAACTCATGAGTAGTAAGATCATAGTGTTGTCCATCCATGGCTAAGAGGAATTGGAAAAATATTGCATCGGTAGGCAGAATTGCTTAAAAGTTCATCCAGCAGAGATCGTGTTGGCATGGGCTGTAGACGGCATCTCTCCCTAATTGCTTGGTGTCAAAGGTGAGCCCTAAGTAGAGGAAACTTTAGCTCAAAGGCTCTAGGAATGGTCACTTTATGGAGGAGAATGAAGCTAAGAAAAATTTGGGAGAAAGAGGGCAGAAATGAACAAGAAGATGGAGGGTGGAGAAGAAGATGATGAGGTGGCATATTGAAGTGAGGCAAAATCCATTGTTATTAGAATGAAGGAATGACCTCCATTTTATAGAAAGAGAGGATGGTGTAGGCACCTCCCCTATATCAATGGCAATCAGCCCCTACATTAGTGGGACTGGCCTAAATCAAAGGAGCCTCCCATGTGGGGGCCTTTGGCTTACATCATCACTTAGATCACACACTAGACACATCATAGCACTTGATGTGCCTCTACAACACACACACACACACAGACACATGTGACTCCCCTATATGCACACATGCACCATAGAGCAAGCCCTTGATCACACTTATCCCAACAGGGTGACAATCATGGCAAAAGATATCACCACTTTAAAGATGGTGAGATGGAGATACGACAAACTCCTGAAGGCTACAGATATGACAGACTTGAAGATGAGAGACATTTTGCTTATACCACCTGCTCGAATGCCAAAACAAGATGAGGTGGCTATAGAGGAAGTCACTCAAGTGACTCATGGGAAAAAAAAAGAGCAAAAATAGCCTTCAACGAGGTGCAAAGGAATAAATATAAGGAAACCAAGCATCTTTGTATCTCATCCACTAATCTAGATACTACAAAGCTAGAGCTACATGTTCTCGAGTGTCTACATACATTGGGACCTGCTATAAGGATAAGTTTTGCAGATGTAGAGTCAATCAAAGAGTTTATCATAAAAAAAGATTGTCTGAAAGAAATCACAGACAGAGTAGGACAAGTTACCAATACAATTATCCTTGCAGGACTCAGGTAGGTTTTCTTTTTATATATCAATTTAGACAACCACTTATTTTGAATACTATTTTGAATTCCTCTATTGATTTGTAGCTTACTCAAAAAAAAGTTACATGAGAGATTGAAGGTATGGTTCATATTGTGGACCCAACTATCTCCTTCAAAATGAGGGATCCCACGGAGCCAGTGGACCAGCTTACGAAGTGGTTCACATATTGCAATTTTGAATCTGTGAACCTAATTATCATCCATTACCATTCAAAGTAAGTGATTAGTAAGTACATTTCATAAGGAGCTAGATTGTTATTTTCAATCCACAACTGCTAATCTTTACCGCATTTGTCAAATGAAGTCGATATTGGAGCTTAGCTTGTATCCATCTACCATCAAAAGGATGCTTGTACTTCAATTTAGTTATAGATACTCATCTAGAGATCGATACTCATTTTTGAATGCATAAAATAAGCATTGTAATTTTTAAAAATAATAAAGTATCTAGTTTTTAGAAAGTTGTTCACACTCGCATATGCAACTTGCAGTGGTCTGAAGAGACTATCTTTTGCAATCAATTTCTGCAAAAAAAATCCACTTAAGTTGGGAGCAATTGAACCACTGCATTTGGACGTAAGACATAAAATCATTTTCCCTCTCAGTACTTTTTTAAAATTAATTAGAATAATTGTATGCTTACAAGTGACTGGATGTGGTTCATAGACACCACAATAGTACGATGCCCACTCTTGTGGATGGAGGGTCCTTATAGATAGCAAGTACATTTTGGAGGCTTTTTTGTCAGGAGATACAGTGGAGGTAAGTACATTATTGATGCATTTAAAATTAAACATAATGTAATATAACACAGAACTTGAAACTAAAGTTTTCTTTATGTTTCTGCAGATGAGAGTTGAGAGGACTAAAGGACCATGAGGCTCAACCTTAGATGCCTCCACAATCCACTAAACTTGGACATGAACTTGGACATGAGGCCCCTCCTCTAGCCCATCAAACTACTGAGCCTAGACCTGAGGATCATGAGCCCCTTCCCCATCCATTTACTGATGTTGGACCTGAGAATTCTTTACAAACTTCGGAGCCTCCTACTTGAGTTGAGGCAAATTGTACTCTTGCAAGTTTGTAATGCATAATAATGTTTAACGAAATCCATCTATATTCAAGACTCTAGTTTGTAATCCATAGAGCAAGAGAGAGAGAGAGAGAGAGAGAGAGAGAGAGAGAGAGACTTGACTCATGAATATGGATGTATGTATTACAAAATTTGAATGAAAAATTGTTACAAGAGTGAAGAAACCGATTCCCCATTGTTTTTTGTAAATAATAAAAATATAGTTACAATGTTGATTATGTTTGTAACTTGAGAGCCAAAACTATAGTAGAAGTTAGAACTTCTCTGATTCCAACAATATGAGCCTAGAAAGGCTCAACTACTAGAGCAAAGGCAAGATCAAAACATGGAAGAGAAGATGGTGTACAAGGAAAAGGCACGACAGAAGCTCCTTGGTCAACCTTCTTAATAGGATCATCCACTATCGCTTCAATGGCAATGATCATTCTTCGAGTCATAGCATCCACCATCACCTCACAACGGCACTAATTGTTTGAGAATCATCAGTTTGTTTAACAATATAATGTGTATGTTTATTTGTTGCCTCACAATTGTATACTATGAAAATAATCATTTCATACCTATAATCATGAATTTTGAATTATCTCAATCATTCCATTTGGTATATCTCTACACAGAATTCTCTGTTCCCTTTGCTCCAATACCTGTCAACATGTAGTCCCGGGGGATTCACAAGGGGAAACTTATGATATCACGTGAGTGTACAATAGGGGGGTTTTTTGAGATGAGGCATAAGCTTATACATTAGGGGTGGGGGCCCTTTTTAATTTTTCTCAATCTTAAATTTAAGTTAGGGGGCCTTGACATCTTTGGGGAGGAAGAGGGAGGGGTATAGGGAAATACAAGTTTTTACCCCCTAAACATAAAAATTACACACACATACACATTTGACTAGTGACAATTGGTCATGTACCAATTGCACATGAACTAAGCCTGAGCTATAGCTAAATGTAGGCCATGGTAGGGAAACAAATGAATACTCCCATTGGTGAATATTTGAAGATGGTCTAATCTATGTCATTTGAACTTTCTTATAATGTAATCCAAATAATTGAGAAAGAACATAGATTTAAGGAAGGGGGGGACATATTCTACTTTTGGTGGTATCCTTATAAGCTTAAATAGGGGTGTTTTATTATGTTACATGGACCGTATATAGGGGGTTTTCTTGAAGTTGATGCACGCAGGTGATGTCCCCCTTGTACTAAGAGTGAATCCCCCGGGCATGTAGTGTAAATCAATGATTCATTCAATAACAAATAAAAAACATTGAGTCACATCAACTCTTTGTTTACCTTCTTGTTATTCAAAATGAATGAGAATCTTTCAGCAGCACTACCCTCTGTTTCCACTTGAATGTCCTGGCGTAATTCAGTGAGTGTGCAGCATTGTCTGAGTGATATAATTCCCAATAAATTGTCATTCTCATTAATGGTGAGATCCAATGCTTCCTTCTCATGACCAAAAGAGTTCAAATCTTGATCCATTGGAACCAATTGGTTCCCAATCATTCTACTGCATTCATAGTAAAATGTTAATATGAAATTTTGAGTGGCAATCATGTACTTCAGTTTAATGGAGTTGTGCACAACCTCACAATATGCTTGGTTGGATGTTATCATGTCCCAACCATAATCCAAGAAGTAAAGAATTCTTTCAGCACCATTTGTAGAGAAAGAGAGCATTGTCTTGCAAATCTTGATAGAAAATTTATTGAATAGATCTACAAAGACTGTTATTGGCATGCAAATAGTTATTTTGTTGATTCTACTAGCAATCCTTAACTGTAAGGATCGTTGTACTTCTGAAAAGAACGTGGCTCTATATGACTCTGTTACAGCACCATGAGGAATTGGCCAATCAATGATATTCCATGCTAGAAGAGCTAGTTTCTTTAACACACCATGGGTGTTGGCTTTATCCAATAGTTGGTAAAAATGATCGTAGAAAAAGACTCCTGACTGAGCTGACTATGATGCCGATATACCTTGATATTGAAACTCTCCTATGGACCCACGGAACACATCCATGAATCCTAAAATGCATTCGGTAGGCTGCCATTGCTCATAAGATGAAGGATATATATCTTAAAATAAAAATAAAGACATGAAGGTTTAGGAAATTCTCTGATTATGAAATAAAAATTTTCAATGAAGTCACTTACAATTTGGCCTTTGTTGTGGAAGATAAGTTGGATAATTCTCTCACAACACAAGCTCTCTATGCATGTACACATGTTGAACCAATATTTCCTTTATTAATTTCATCCCCTCCTTGGTTCTAAAGCCTTTCACCCTACCCTTCCAAGATGCCAAAAAGAGATTACTTAAACGTGGCTTCTTCCTTCTATTTGGTTGCATGAGCACCCAACTTCCTTTTGATATAGTCAGTTTTTGCCAGGAGCCATCTTGTGTAACCTTGTTGGCTACATTGATAGAAGCTATAGATGAAAGAGGTCGATGAGTGAGGGAGCTCACATCTATAGCCTCTCTATAGCTTTGTCCTCGACAGTCTGATCAACACGATGTTTGGCACAAGAAGGTTTCTGATTATCGATGCATACCATTGAGACTAGTATCCAAACTTTTACTCGAACACCTGAAACTCAATGGACATATCAAAGAGCATGCATTAGACTATAGTCTTGAATAACCATGATCATCTAATTCAAAACTTAAGAATATTATCAATGAGAGAGATTAACACAGTAATGATATCGTTCTCGTACCTTGCGCTTCAATATTATGATCAACAACACTTCCTGAACAACTAAGACCATGGAAAATTTTCAAAAGTTACATTCCATTCTGCAACATCTTTATAAATACACTCTTATTCACCCAAAACTAAAAGAATATTATCCAACTTAACACTTTTACATCTTAAATCTCAAAAAAGAGAGATTGAAAAAACAAAGAGCTCGCTATTGTACCTTGCTCGATATTTTGATTAACAAAGCTTATCAAAGAGTGAGGTCCTATCAATGGTTTGCCGTACCCATGAAAAACTTGCAAAATTTGTATTCTAGTCTACATCATTTTGATAAACACATAGTTTTGTAGCATAGATTAGATTCAAAGAGAGATAGTGACAAAGAAATGGGCTCGCTTTTGTACCTTGGTCCTAGAGGTACTTCTTGTTCTAGTTTGCCATTGCCACCCAAAACTCCCTGCGCCTTCAATTTTGCAACCCAGTAAAACAAATGCCAAAGAGGATTTTGCCCCTTTCTCTCCAACAGCTATAGCAGCTCCAAAATCTGTAGCCCCTCCTACTGAACAAGGATCTTTGGGATGCACCACTCTCTCTCTGGGCTAGAGGCTACATTGAGCTGCTCACGCTACCGCAAGCCTCTACTGCCAAGCTCTAATACCAGTTGTGAGGACACAATGGAAGCTAAGAGGGTGAGAGGAGGCTTGAGAGACACAAGTTTTGGTGGGTGCAGAACACCCTAATCTTCTATTTCATCCATATATATATGTGTTTGAGTATTGTACATAACCGGGGTTAAGGTACAGTGGCCTTTAACCCCCACAGATTATAGCCATGTCTGTCGTGGCTATGATTTCACTGGGCTAGCACTTAAAATTATCAACCATTGCCCACCGAGCTTAAGCATGCATGATCACTACAAGTGTAGTAAAAATTACTAGTCACCGGGCTCAAATGCTCAGTAGAGAACTAGAGTGCATGGTAATGAGTGATTAGAGCTTCATGATTTATCTTTGTGGGAATCTCACTCCCTCTCTCTCTCTCTCGATTTCCTCCAAATATACATTCCTTCAACCTGTGGATTGGGTTTCTTTCCATTGCAAATGGTGGCCTGGACCTCACAGGAAATGAATTTCATCATTTTTTGTAGGAGCTTTAACTTTTCACTGAAAACTCGGATGACAGAGATGTTTGTAGCTCTCAATGATCTACAAATTCCTTGAGACTTCAAGTCAAAATTCTATCTCTAACTCCATATATTTGCGCCACTACATATGTGTGCCTGAGAAGATTGGCTTACATTCTCAACCAATGGCCATAAAGCCAATGTAATGTGGTAAAATTATAAAAAATTTGAGTTGTATCTAGATTGTGAGAGCATGAAAGAATATTTTATTAATGTACAACTATAAAAAACAATTAAAAATTTTGTTCGAGCTACTGACATGATTCTACTACCTTACAATGTCCCATTCAAAATACATCATTATCTGAACTGTGCTTTCCCCCCAAACTACTCTTCCCTCCCAAATTACCGTTTCCTGCTCTCTCTCTCTCTCTAAATCTATATCTCTCCCTCTCCCTCCGAGCTGGTAGTTAATTACCAACCACCGGAGAGTCACCACATGGCATCTTCTTCATGATCACCAGCCCATCTAGGGTGGCGCCTAAGATTCCACCACGGTGGCCTACAATTAATATGGATGGAACCCTGACCTCTAGCCACCACGATGGCTCGAACTTTATAATATATATAAGATCCATGGCATTTGCCATTTTACTACGTTGCTCTCATCTGCCCCTGCTCTTCTACTTTGCTCCACACCCCTCCTCTAACTCTTTTTTGCCCTTGCTCTACTTTGCTCCCACATATTATAGCCATGTTTGTCGTGGCTACGATTCCACTGGGCTGGCAGTTAAAATTATGAGACATTGCCCACCGAGCTTAAGCATGCATGATCACTACAAGTGTAGTAAAAATTACTAGTCACCGGGCTCACATGCTCAGTAGAGAACTAGAGTGCATGGTAATGAATGATTAGAGCTTCATGATTTATCTTTGTGGGAATTATTTCTCGATGTTGGTGGCTCTCATCCACCACATCTGTCGTGGCTAAGATTCCATCGAGTTGGTAGTTAATTACCAACCACCAGAGAGTCACCACATGGCATCTTCTTCATGATCACCAGCCCATCTGGGGTGGCGCCTAAGATTCCACCACGGTGGCCTACAATTAATATGGATGGAACCCCGACCTCTAGCCACCACAATGGCTCGAACTTTATAATATATATAAGATCCATGGCATTTGCCATTTTACTACGTTGCTCTCATCTGCCCCTGCTCTTCTACTTTGCTCCACGCCCCTCCTCTAACTCTTTTCTGCCCCTGCTCTACTTTGCTCCCTGCTCCCTCCTCCAACTCTCTCGATGCTCTGTGATCCCAATGTTATCTTCCTTCTCATATAAGGTGATTGTGGTGCACTCACTTGGAATAGAAATGCTAGCACTAGTGCAGACCTTTCATTCCCACAGTCGATTCCCCACACATCTGCATGTCACCACCTCAGATGACATGCTCACAGAGGGCCTCTTTATGGCTATGTTGTATGGGCTCCCCCTAGATGTCAACAAAGGCCTCAGTATTTTCAGAGCATAGTACTCCTAACTTGTTGGGGGGCCCATAATCTGAGTCCTGGCAATGTGCATGGTCTTCGGCCTCTCCATTGTATCCTCCTTTGCTCCATAGAAATTTTTAATACAACAAGCTAGACTGGCAAAAAACTGAGTTGTACAAATTTCCTCTTGCTCAGACAAGTCTCTCAGCAATGGTTGGATGTAATCTTTTGGCCTCTAAGGCTCTCAAGGATCTTTTGGCTCACTGGATGTAATGGTTTGGTCTCTAAGGCTCTCAGCAATTGTTGAGCTTTTATTACATTTATGTAATCTCTTTTTGTTCAGTTTGAGGCTCTCAGTATGCACTATTGTTAACTTTTATATTTGAATGGTTATGGCCACTACCTATAATCCTTTGGCCTTCAACACTCTTAGCAATGGCAGATTTTTTATAAATGTAAGATCCTCTGTTCAATTTTTACTCAGTATAACTTTTTAATTTTTATAAATCCTCATTTATATTTAATGCAAAAGGACTAAAATACCAAAAAAGGAGGACTACAATTTCCTTGGTTTATGACCAAAATAGCGCTAAAATAACTCCAACGACCCACCATTGTGGTTGCATGGAGATCCATTTAGAAAAATACAATTAAACTATCAAAAAATGCAATTTATGATATGGCCCTTAAGGATTCCCCTCTAGGGGCAAGGGCCATATCGACGTGCATTATACAATATCCAGGATGCCACTAGACAAAAATGGCATGTCGATATGGCCCTTGCCCCTAAAGGGGACCCCTCAAAGGCCATATCGTCAATTGCATTTTGCTTGGTTGCACAACAGAATACATTTTCCTTGGTACATAAATATATAAGTCTAAGAAACAGTGCGGTGGCTATCATAGATCTCCTTCTGTTTGCTAGCGCATTGGTAGTCATAGACCTTTTCCTCTAATACATAAAAATAGGTAACGGAGCTATAACTCCAAGAACCATCGCAGTGGTCTCTCCAAGACAACCTTGATTTTTGGGTGATGAGAGGTCGTTAGGCTAGAGACTATGCTGAGGCGATGCTTAGAATGATAGATTGCATCTAATTATAATGCCAAAAACCAACGCGGTGGTCTCTCCAAGCCAACCTATGATTTGCATGGGCTGTGGGCAAAGATGTGGCAAAAGGCTACACGATGATAGCTGTTCAGGCCAGAGACTATGCTGCAACAGTGCTTAGAATGATAGATTGCATCTAATTATCACGCCAAGAACCAGCGCGGTGGTCTTTCCAAACCAACCTTCAATTTTAATGATTTGCATGGGTGTGGTGTCGAGTGACAGGTGGCAAAGGTACAAAAAAAGGCTACACGATGATAAATGATTAGGTGGCATAGAGGCCAAAGACTATGTTGCACAAAGCAGTGCAGAGATGCCGTGTGTCGAGCTATGCGGTGTTTAGACAAATAGTGACATCGGGAAAATTTTTAGCGAGAGCGCGGGTCCTCACAAAATTCAATATTCACCCAGAAGTGCATCACGTCATGGCTTTAAAATGGCCCCGAAAATAGTTTCACGATTGGCTACTATGACATGAAGTTGGGGGTAATGAAACTTCATGCACCTCTTAGCTTCCTGCTCTTCCCAATCTTAATAATAGAGACCCTTATCACTTGCAAAGAGAGATGAAGAAAATATTTTCATGCAAAGAAAACCACAACATATCTTTCTCCTTGCTTCCCTTAGAGGAGAATGAATATGGTAACATCCCAAGTAATGTTGTAGTCCAGCATCGGGAGAAGAAAAGGATCCGCAGAGGCCATTATCTCACCAAGCCGGTCCGCACCAAAGAGAAGGGCAATACATTATTGAAAGAAGATCTTGTGGCTCAACATGACATGAACTGATATATATCGAGGAGTTTGAAGGGGCTAATTGGGTCAGATGGGTAGGTTCCGAGGAAACATTGCACCTCCTTCATAGATACCTTAGCTAAAACACTCTGCAAACTATCATTAGACATAGAGGCCTATAACTTTCACAAAAGACCGATATTAGAAATAAAAGTACATACAGGGATGTGCCTTGAAGTGACCTTCGTACTGATATAAGTTTCGTTGAAAACAGATAACTGGTTGAAGAGATATGGATAGTTTACTGAAAGGGGGTAAAAACTATCATGAAAACATACTGTCAATAGTATCTAATTACATAAAAACATGCGCCTTCAAGAGAGCTTCATGCTGATATAAGTTTCGTTGAAAACAGATAACCGTTTGAAGAGATATGGATAGTTTACTGAAAGGGGGTAAAAACTATCATGAAAATAGACTATCAAACACAGAGACTCATAACTTTTTACAATAGAATTTGATTCAAGATCTAATCACAAAGAAACATGCACCTTGAAGAGATCTTTGCCCTAATATAAGTGTCGTTGAAAACAGATAACCGATTGAAGAGATATGAACAGTTTACTGAAAGGGGGTAAAAACTATCATGAAAATAGACTGTCAAACACAGAGACTCATAACTTTTTATAGTAATATCTGATTCAAGATCTAATTGCAACTTGAAGAGAGCTTTGCACTGATATAAGTTTGATCAAGATTGGACTATCGAGCAGAAAGTTATGAGCAAAACACTAATAGGGGGTTAAACTGTCATAAAAACTGCCCTCCACCCATGTTAATTTCACCTGAGCAAACTACTCCCTCAAGGCTCCACAATTATCAACGATCCAATACCCCTAGAATTTGCCTAAAAGAGAGGAAAAAGCTTGCATGGTGGCTTGGGAAATGGATGGATCATGTGTGCACAGTGAGCGGCCAAACAAGAACTACCTCAGAGACTTGCATAGAGAGAGAAAAGGACATAGGAATGGAGACTCAAGGAAAATGATAAGAAGTGACTTTCATTGCCATGAGAGTAAGACTCCACTCAATTACACACAAAATACTATAAACACAAGGGGGAAGAAGAGGTTTCATACATACAAGAGGGAGCGGAAGCTCCAAGACTACTCATAGAGAGAGAGAATAAACTAGAGAGAGATGGACTCAAGAGTCTACATAAGAGAATATCTACAAGAGGGAGAGAAGGCTCATGGAAGAGGCTTAAGGAGACTGGAGCTATAGCAACATGAGGCCTAATGGTGGAAGAGATGTTGAACAAGGGAGAGGCGGGCTCCTTTTATAGAGATTTTGTCACCCTCCTTCACCCATTTACAATTGCTGCCTGTAGATTCTTTTCCCCATCGATCACATAAGCCCACATGTCACCATCCATGTCCTTTTTGGCTACTCTTGCCATGTGTCCCATCAAAAGATGCTCAAGACTCTTAAAATATTGAGAAAGTCAAGAGTCTCCCCACATGGAGCCCATAGGGACCCTCTCTTTTCCATATGTCCACATCCTCCTTATTCCACATAGGAATTCTAGAAGGATTCGTCTGAGCCCACCTCTTTATATGACTCACTCTTCCTATTTTCTAAAAACCCCATAATATCCCATACACAAATAACTCTCACCCCATACCAAGGTATTTATAATTCATACCTATGGTATTTACAATGATCCATTCCACTCATCCTCTCAATCCCATACAATATCTTAGAAAATAGAAATAAGTGAGAGCCGCTAGGCTATCACTTGATACCCAAACTCTTATCAAACATAGAAGAAAACAATACCAATGCCAAATAAAAAATATCAATTTTTGGCATCACACTACACCCAAGCACACGTTGACCCTCCCACATCCAATTTTTGCATGCTTTGAGCCTTTCAGAGTGTTTCATTTGTAGTTTTGTAGATGTGCTATATTCTTTTTTAAGGTTTCACTCTTCATGCATTTTTGGTTTTGGTCTGCCACTCTTGTTTCTCATAGACCCCTTGGTCTTCCCAATACTTTAATAAACTTTATTTCCTTTCTCCCTTGCATTTCTACTGTGCAATGCCTCACTTGTGATATTTTTCCACCTTTGACTTGTAGTGGACCTTGAGGATGGTTCATGCCAATAGGAAATGCAAGAGGTGTTGTGATCTTTGGTTCTCCTTTGCGGAGGGTTGTGCATAGCTATGGACTATTGGAATTTTTACAATTGTGGTGAGGTGATCCGCTGCCTCCTCAATCAAACGATTGATTCTGCTTTTTGCGCCTATTCCATGCTTCTTGTCTTTCATTAAACTCTATGCCATTCTTTATTTGTATCCATTATCATCATCTACCGTGATCATGCAAGGCTTGGGTTATCACTACATTCGCCATCTCTCTTTTTGGGCAAGCCTTTTGAATTATAAGAATAATATCATTCACCTTCTCTTATATTCCAAATCCACCTCTTGCACACATTCAAGCCTCTTCATCGATGCATCTAACCCAGCACCTAAAAGGAATAAAAGAAAAAGAAACATTTTTTTAGTCTAGCTCTAGATTAGTGCAGATTAGTTTGCCATAGGGGAGACAAGTCCAAAGTAGCCAATCGAAGCCTTGCACAAAAATTCCCAACTAGTTCCTACTCAAAGTCAGTCCCGACACTCACATGTGGTTTCACATCATCACATGTCTTGAAACCTGACCATCCACATGAGAAGATTTCATAGGTTTCAAAGGTATTGGCAGATTTTCCAGTGGCCAAATTGTATATCATTTCATTTTGCATTGACATGCCGCCTTATAGGCTAATTTTTTGTCATGCTTATGTACTCAATATCAAGGATTACAACAATCAACTTGCAATAGTAGGAGAGACTATTAATCCCCAAAAATTGGTTCAAAGCATCCTAAATGGACTAAGAGATGAATATGAGAATCTAGTCCAAAGTATTGCCATTCAAAGGAAAAGTCCAACACTAGAAGAGTTATAGTCCATATTACTTGGTGAAGAATGAGGACTCATGCCATTCAAGCACAAAAAGGTCATTCTAATAATTAAGCGTTCACATACTCAGATAGAGGCAAAGGCATAGATAGAGCATCTCAAAGAAGTGGTCATCAAGATCAAAGCATACAAGTTATGATCCCATCAACTGAAAGGTCATAATCTTTAGAGATGTGTTTTTTATGAAGAATCAGTTTGAAAAACATCAGATACAAAGGAGATGGTCATATCGATTACTCAATCACCTATAGAAAAGGTTGATGAAGAAGAGCAAGAATTCCTAGAGAACCATTTAAAAGAGCAACAACGTAGACATGTCTACTAGGAAAGCAAACCACTAGCCAGATTGACATATACTCAGAAAGGCAAAGCAATTCATATTAAAACCATCAATTATGCTCTTATGACTACCATCATGGCTATGGAAGAGCAGTGTACTTTGAAGATGCAGTTGACAAGCCCAAATGGCAAATTGCTATGAATGAAGAAATGGAAGCTTTGTACAAAAACAAAACTTGGGAATTATGTGATATTCCACCAGGAAAGAAGGCCATTGCCAACATGGGTTTACAAAGTGAAGTACAATCTAGATGGAAGAATTGAAAGGTACAAAGCTCAACTAGTTGCAAAAGGATTTGTATAGTAGTACAATCAAAATTATGGTGAGACTTACAATCTAGTAGCAAAGATGGATTCCATAAGATTTTTGATATCACTAGCCACACTCAACAAAGGGAATGTGTATCAGCTAGATGTCAAATTTTATTTTCTCAATGATTACCTACATGAGGAAGTCTACATGCAGCAACCAATAAGATATTTTGAACCAGGAAAAGAGAATCAAGTTTTCCATCTGGGATACATAATGTCCAATGCAGATCATACTCTCTACTACAAAGTTCAAGGGGAATACATCACTTTTGCACTTTTGTATGTAGATGATACAAAAAGCAATGAGAGATTCATCAAGAAGAGGAAGCAAAACTTATTTACAGAGCTCGACATGAAAGATCTTGGACTTCTGCACTATTGGCTTGGAATTGAGTTTTGGAGAGAGTGAGACAACACCTTCATGAGCCAGTAGAAATATGTGGATAGTCTCCTAAAGAAGTTTCATATGGCAATTTGCAAGATTGTAGCCAGTGTCATGGAGCAAAGTTTGAAACTTATAAAAGATCTTGAAAATCCTACAGTCAATGACAAGTACTATCCGGCTGCTCATTCAATCTCTTATATATTTAACTATCACAAGGCCAAACATTTATTATGTAGTTAGTTCACTTGCACAGTTTATGGCAAGTCCAAAACAGACTCACTAAAATGCAACCAAGCAAGTCTCTAGATACATTAGAAGTACAAGATAGTTTGGAATAGAATATAGAGGAAGTCATCCAAGATTGTATGGATACTATGACAGTGACTATGCAGGAGATCATGACAAGGAACTACCATTTTTCGAGCAAAATCTTTCGAGCGTCCGAGCGAAGGAAAAAAAATACTTCCAACTATGTAAAAGTATGGCAAAAATGGATCGAAAGAAATCGTAGTTTCACTTAGAAATATGCAAAGTATTATAGGAATGCCAATTTCATACACAAATCGTTACATGAATCTTTGGGAATGATGAATAACATAATGGGATGGATTTTGAAGAAACCCACTTGTAGAGTAGATTTCTCTATGAAAATTCCCTTATGATCATTCTTACAACTTTTACTTAGTAGGGGGCTCGGGGGGGTCACCCATCATATGTAACCCTATCACGTGAGTTCAACAGAAGGATTTTTTTTATTTCTAAAATTTACAGAAATAAATATACATAAGGGACTATTTAAAATATTTTTGGAATATATTTACAGATTTGTATAGAAAAGGGGTACATTTTATTAATGAAATTTTCTACAGATAAGGGACTTTAAATATAAGCCTTGAACGCACGTGATATAGAGGGTTTATACATAGTGACCCCCCCGAGGTAGGGGGATGACATGGAAAACCCTCTCTCAACCTATCTTCATTGAAAGGGTTTCTCCAAAGAAACCTCATTGAAGCAAGCCATCCAAGGTAGTTTCGCCAAGGAAGCCTCTTTGAGGTAGTCTCGCTTAGACATCACTTTAAAAGTGATAACTTTCACATCCAATGTCCACATATAGTCATTCAACCACTCAAATTAACTGAAAAATGCCATTTGAGCACATCTAGGGGGTTATATTTTACAAAACCTTACATATACTATTTTAAATCCTGCATATCTTTTATGAGAGTAGATACATAAGCCCAACTGTTAGTACTTATTTATAGTAATTTTAACTTCTTTAGAACATATCCATAAATGTCTTGTTACTTATGCTATAAAAACACTAGAAAGCTCTTGTCATATTGACATAAATGTATTTTTAAGTAATTATATATGTATAATTCTATTACATTGAGAGTGATTGTGAGGGATGTTCTTTAAAGAAATTATTTTTCAGCACACTTTTTAGGTAATAAAATGGGTACAAGGAATGTCTATGAACGAGAAAATTTATGTTATTTGAAAGTGAATGAGCGACTATTATGTATATATTTATGATTAAGAGATCTAGTTCTTGTGAAAATAAAAGTGTAAATACCATGTTTCCTAAAGAAATAAAATTTTTTTAATTTCTTGAAAAATATGCTCACATAAAACTGGTCATAGGTTTTTGCTTGTACAAATGACGCACCCATCATGACACAAGGATATGCATTTTTCCTTAGTTAAGGCACTATATTATGGTTGTCAAACAAATAGCCAATTGTTTCTTTGTCTTCAACTGAAGTAGAATACAAGGTACTCACAACAAGTGCATGTGAGGCTATATGGCTTAGAAGACTATTGTCAGAAATAGACTACTTTGATGAGTCAAAGCCCACAACAGTATACTGTGATAATCAAACGGGTCAAGCATTAGCCAAGCATCCAATATATCACTCTAGGACAAAGCACATTGATGTTCCAAAGCACTTCACGAGAGAAAGAGTATTACTTGTATGTCATCATATTGCAATATTGTGACAACAAACAGAATGTTGTAGATATCTTTACCAAACTACTTGGAAAAAAGCTTTTCAAGAAGCATCGACAAGCTCTTAGTTTGACTCAGAGGAAGGGAATTTCCACTAAGGGGTGTGATGGAATAAAATGCTCAATCCTTCTTCCATTCCCCATAGTCATCATCTTGAGGGAAGGCCTACTTCATGATGTTGATCTTGAGGGAAAGTGTTGAAGATTCATCCCAATGTCATATGTTACCATATGTGCATATCACTAACATAGAGTGCTAGGGTTGGAAACCCTAACCCTAACCCCTAAAGGGGTTTGTATATATTCATTATTTTCAACTACATCTAGTTAATCATTTGTGGTGTGCTCTCTAAATGCACCCTCTCTCCTCATTTCACTCTTCTCCTCTCCCTCTCCATATTTGTTCACTCCTTCCCTCTTTCCTTGAAGCTACTCACTCACATAAACAAACAAGAAATACTTAGTTTAGAATATTAAATTTGTTCCTTACTCCCTTTCCCCTACCCCTCACAGAAAAAAAAAAAACACATATTAGCTCTCTCCCTCTCTCTCTACAAATTCATAGCTTCATGCTCTCTCTCTCTAACAATTCAAAAACATAGTAGTTTGAAATACAATCTCTCTCTCTCTCTCTCTCTCTCTCTCTCTCTCTCTCTCTCTCTCTCTCTCTCTCTCTATCTATCTCTATCTCTATCTCTATCTCTATCTCTATCTTTATCTCTATCTCTAACCCTCAAACAAAAGAACACACAACAATTTGAAATACAATCCCTCTCTCTTTCTTTTTCTCTCTGTTTCTTCTATACCAGAGAAAAAACAACTTCCAAAATAGTTCTACAATTATTATTTACCTTTCTCTCTCCCTTCTCCCCACCTTTTGTAATAAACATATACATGGATTGTCACATATTAACTTATAAGTTATGTACTTAGTTCAAAGACATTTTTGAAAGCCAAATCACTTCATTACCTTGAAAATATGTCTTTTATTGTAGTGTTGATTCTTTATGCTTCAATAAGACATAAAAGTTTCTAAAATAATAAAATGTCCACTTTTCTTTCTCCTTCCAAGCAAAGTCAAGTCGAATCTTTCAATTCGAAGAGATAAAGAAGCAAGTGGAGAAGGAATGAAAGAGAGAACGGAGTAAGAGAGAAGAGAGACAAGCAGAGCTTGGATGGAAGTTTTCTCCAAGAGATTTTTGCACGTGGATGAAAAACATGAATAGAGAAGAGGAAAATCAAGAGTGGCATGAAGATAGTTTGAAACAAGCTACTAGAAAGTGGTGGGAATATATTTTGGGAGTTGGCATGGAGAGATAAAACGTTTTGGAGTGAGAGACTTGGCTTAAAAGTCAAAGGACTGAGCCAAATAGTTGAACTAGAACAAAAGCGTGAGTATAGTTCTACTGAGGGGATATGGATGGATGGGAGGAATACAAGGAGACTTGACATGGTCAAGCCAACCAAAGGTAATATTTTAATGTGCAACACCAATGATGTTTTTGTAGGTATTTTGTTTCCATATTCCCTCTTTGAAGCCTCTAATATTTTACTAAAGGGCTCATTTTTTAAACAATTTTTTTATAATGGTAGTCACCTATTTAATTGGCTTTGTCCCCTTTATTCGAATTGAATCATGTATGTCCATGTCTAGGGAAACTCTCCAAGGCTAAGTTGTTCAGAGAATCATTTCCTTACTAGACTTCAAGGTAACCTCAAATTGTCTTAGGAATCATGTTATCCCTAAAAGAAAACATGGAAAAGTAAGGCATCACAGCTTAATTGGTGGGTAATGAAATCATGCAAATGTTAAAGGGATGTGAATGTGCGCAAGGGATCTAGTCTTATTTGACATGTTCTGATCCCATACTGAATCTATGGGTGTGGTCTTCTTTTAGTGGGTAAGGCAAATGAGCGAATGGACAAGGGATGTGAATGTCCAAGGGATTTTAGTCGTTAATTGGTGGTTAAAGAAATCATGTCAATATCTTGAGGGAAGATGCACACCGCCCACTCAAGCCATACCCAATTTGGCGTGCATGTCCATCCACCGCCCCTTTACACACTAGGTTGTGGACACATTTTTTGTACGCACACAAACAAGCGACGCTCTAAAGAGCTACACATTTTTTGTGTAAATACAATCAATGCTCTCCAACCAACTACATAAAACGATTGGTGCGAAGGTGGGGGACAAGGAGCTGGGATCCATGGCTGGGAGAGCATTGAATGCTTTTGTGCAAGAAAGGTGTCTGGAGATCGGTGTGTACGCAAGTTGTGCCTACGAGGTGTGTTCTTCCACTCCAATTGGAACTTCTACGCTCAACTAGACGTGTCCCTCGCAAGATATATGATCCAATGGGCCGAAAGCCCATGATGAATTACAAGTCTGAAGGATTCCACCACAATGGCTACCAATCACCTCGTCACCTAAAGTCACGTGCTGCACATCGTGAAAGTGTCAATGTGGTCACGCTACATATCGTAACAAAGATGGTATATAGGGGGATGGAGAATTGCTAGAGAAGATGGCGAATGATTCGGATTCCGGAAATAGGAAGCTGTTTTCGTTACGAACAGTGCTAGCTCTCAGGATATCTAGAAAACTATGATGAAAGTGGCTGTTCTTTACGCTTGGCAAGGTAGATAGCGTGCCACCTGCAATGGAGAGAGTCTAAGTTGAGTGGCCACTCCAACGTTTTCCCTATGCTCGTCAAATCCAAGCACTCTCGATGGGATCGGGGGGTTTATCAGTTTCCTAAACTTGCCCTTGGGCCCAGGCTCAATTGAATTCCTGCAACCCTTTTCATTTCCCGGCCAATTCATACTGAAAATAGGGAGCCGTAGTCGGCATAATCGTTCAAGGCAATCTCTATGATGCAGTAAAACTAATCAACCTTTGATATAATAAACGGAGACATGGAGGAGAGTCTTGCAGAACAGCTATAATACCATAGATCAAATAGCATGTCAAAGCAAGTCAAGCTGGCAAAATTTTGCAGCTTTACAACCATACCGAAATATCTACAACTCTAGGAGAGACTTCCCTTGACATGGCCTCCTTGAACGTTCCAGTTCATTGTACAAGAATATGAATTGTCCACATAAGTACAGGCTTTGCATGGGTGAAACTTTTTCCAATTGCCATGATCATATGGAGGATCTCCACATTCTTCCTTCCAAGGATATAACCATAACAGAAACATCATCATGATATTTCCTTCGATCTCCCTGCGGGATGTCAAGCAGCTCATGAAAATCCATCCCTGCACAAGAAGTTGCGGGTGAGTACCATCAAAACAACCACTAAAGGAGCAGCAGCTGATTATTCTTGATATTGCTTATCAAAACAAGTCCTTATTGCAAAATTGAGACGGGATCACACCACTAACTATTGCCATCGTTGTACCACCTTAAGAAATGCTATTTCTTCAAAAGACAAATTTAACTATATGAATACTTGTGAGGATCAACTTTTATATCACCGGGGGCATTGACCATTCAAACATTTCAATAAGATCTGAGATTGAATGCTTTCAGCTCGGGACTTATGCCTACTTTGCATTAATATGCCTCGCCAGATCATTTAAATCTGACACGACCTTGTAGTTCTTTCATCAAACATTTACACGACTTTCACAACACCAACTAGCCCACTCACCAGCTTTCTTTGCTGCACGAAATAAAAGTTCTTCTACCAAGTACTGTGCAGGATCCCCATCTGGATTCCTTTTCATGAACCACTCGACATGGGCCACAACCTCTTCATTTGTCAAGTACTGATATAAACCATCAGAAGAAAGCACCAAAAATTGGTCTTGTGGAGCAAGCCTTTGGTGATACAAGGAAGGCTTGCAAGAAAGATAGGGGGACGTGCCAACATAGTCGACTCGGAACCTCTGAAGCAAAGCGCTGTTCCACTTTGGCTGCAAACAAGCATGTCAACTGTTCAGTCCTGCAAGAAATCAGGAGCACCTTGTTCACTTTTACATATCAAAAAGATTATATCATACCTGTTTCAAGAAGCCTGCCCCAAATGCCCTGGTAACTTTAAGGTTTCCCTTGACACGATCTTTTGAAACTGAGTTCCGATCATCTGGGTGCTCTGCCTGAATCCTTCGCACCTCCTGCCAACATTGGAACAGAAAGGCCCACATGAGAAATTTGTGCTGATCACTACTTGCCTGCAGTTCCCAGCAGCTCGGACCAAAAAGAACAATTATAATCCCCAAAAGGAAAGGCAAGTATTACCTCTAAAACAGAAGTACAATGATCCGAAGACATTTGAAGAGCAGTCATTGTTGAAGACTCCGTTGGAGGCCTTTCTTCAGTGATCCGCTCAAGCTCCAGTCCCAGTCTGCAATCTTTTGCTCCTGTCTTTTCAAAATCATTGTGTGTTTGGTCCATAACTCTCAAATTGGAGGACTTGGCCAGAGCTCCTTCCGACTTCGAGGCCAAAATTGCACGGCTGTCACCTACATTCATGACATAAACATCCTCTCCCTTCATCAGCATGACCAGGACACAAGAACCCATCAAAGCCAACTCAGGATTGTCTTCAATAGCTTGGTCGGCCATGTCCAGGAAAGATGCCTCGGTGGCCTCCAGAGCTCGGGACATCGCTGCTAGCACTGCGCTATGATCCATATCTTTTCTTGTGCGGCTTCCCGCAGAGTGCCTCTCTGCTGCATTCCTCTTTCTCTTGTCTTCAGCTACGTTTAAATCCTGTTCTAAAAGCTGTCTTAAATCGCATCCAAGCTTTCTAACTTGCTGAGTTCCCCTGGACTTCTGATATTGCTTGTTTATTGCACTGAGAGTATCTCCAGGCCTCAAAATTCCTTCTGTGACTTCTGCATCCCTCCCTCTAAATGGCTCATCATCTTCTAAATTTGTGCACGGCGGACTTTGAGCCACTTGGTTAAATTGTACAGACACTTCCTTCACACTGAAATTCGGCAATCGATGGCGATTCCTAAACTGTTGCAAGTTCTCTTTTCCGGCCTGCAACGGTAGTTCGGGCTTCTCCATCCTCTCAACGGCTGGTTCTATGTCAGCTCGCTGCAGCCTCTCAGTGAAAGGATCTGCAAGCCGTCTTCCATTACCCTTGCAATCTCTAAGAACTCTAACTTCGCGAGGATCTTCCCTCAGTTTCCCGTCTCTTGACCCGTCACTCTTTACACCGAAGTCAGAGTTGGTTGCTGCATTACCTGAACTTGGGATTCTCGATCCTAAATGCCTGTCCAAACCAACTCCGTTCGAGGGGACGGCTTCAGACTTCTTCTTTTGGTTCCAAAGCAATCCTTGAAGATCTTTCTCGATACAAGAGTAAAGATTGTTGAGCAGAAAGTCAGGAGCGTCAGGACCATTAAAGCCATCGTATATGCCCACAAAAAGCCATCCATTTGTTTCGGACAATACGATGTGGACTCTATCTTCGCCTGCTTTGCCCTGCGCCCATTGGACTTCAGGCTTATTCAGAGCATGACGGGGGACCTTAGGCTCCTTTTTCTCGTTCGTGGGCTTCCACGCTCTGGCATGCTCTAAGTTTGCCTTTGAAACAGTTCGGCGGATGGCTTCCTTGACCGGTCTGCTCATTCTCTTGAAAATGCTGCCGAGGGAACTCCTCCGATGGTAGAATCCTGAAATGGGAGCAGAGAAATGACTGCGATCCACCATATCGATGGGGCCTGATAAGTGCCCCCGCTCAAGGGGACCTGATACGAATCCTCGCTCCAAAGGATTGGAGAAGAGACTTCGATCAAGAGAGAATCCTTTGTCCATAGGTCCAGAAAGGGGACCTGAGCAAGGCCCTCTGGGCAAAGGCTGGAGAGGAAGGGCACAGAAGGAGGCGGTGCTTTCAAAGGTGGCAGGGCAGTCGGAGGAGGTGTTGTAGAGGTCCAAGGGGGTGAGGCTGAGGGGGGTGGAAGTGTTGGCACTGACGGAGGCTCCGGAGATGGTCTTGAAGCAGGCCTCGGAAGGGGTGGAGTCGTGCGAGGGAAGAAGAAGCTGTCCGCCGCCATGGGGGTTGATTTTGGAGGAGGAGAAAGGGGGCTGAGGGAAGGAGGGGAATGGAGCAGGGATGGGTTTGACGTAGCAGAATGTGTGGCCTAAGCCTTCATCGGAGGGGGGAGGGAGGAAGGGAGGGGGCTGATCAGGGCGAGAGACGGGGAAGAAGCAGAAGGCAGAGGAGGCGGAGTTGCCCATTGCATGATCGGCAGGAGAAGCTTGAAGCTTTTTGAAGCTCAAGAGCAGAAGCAAAATCTTGAAGCTTGAAGAAGAGCAGAGCAGAAAACCAAGCTTGAAGCTTGAAAGCTCAAGAGAAGCAAAAGCTTGCAGCTTGAAGCAGAGCAGAAGCAAAGATTGAAGCTTGAAGCTCAAGGGCTGAAGCTGAGCTTGAAGCAAAGATTGAAGTTTGCAGCTTGAAGCAGAGCAGAAGCAAAGATTGAAGCTTGAAGCAGAAGAGCTGAAGCTAAGCTTGAATTGAGCTTGAAGATCAAGAGAAGATGCAAAAAGCTTGAAGCTGGATGAAGAGTCTGCAGAACAGAGATGATGAAGAAGACAGAGCAGATGAAGATGAAGAAGATGATGAAGAAGACGAAGAAGTTGATGATTTGCAAAGGTTGCTTGCAAAAATAGATAAATAAAGTGGGAAAAAGAGGATTCCCCAGTTGACTTTCAATCCCTCCCTCCACGTGTCTCCCCCTCCACCCCTTCCTCACCGTCCACGTGGCACCCGCCCCACTAACGTCCACCCGCACCCCTCCAAACCCCCGCACGCACCCCTCCAAACCCCCGCACTCGCCTCTTCCCCTTACCACAAGTCAAACCCCCTGCCCTCGCGCACGTCATTGCACGCCCCTGCTCTTTTCTGCCGTCGCCTGCCACGTCAATGCCCGCGTTTTCTTTTCTTCCCATCGCTCCCCCAACGGCATCGCTTGCGCCACCCCATTTCTGGCACGTCAGCTCATGCCCCGCCCGCGTGTGCCGGCGCGTCAGGAGGAGGCTTGTCACGTCATCACAGTCCCCGGATTTGGATCCCAAGTCAACCCCGCCACGCTGGCCCGGTGGCCCAGGCCTCCCACCTCGGTCTACCCACCTCCACTACTTGCGAAGTCAAAATCTTGTACCGAGTGGACGGACGCCCCTGCCCCCAACAGGCATTTCGCCCACTATCCCAAAGTCAAAATACACCAACGAAGGGTCCCGCCATATTTAGTGGTGCCACCTCAGTCCACTACATTAAAATTTCCACTACCTCCTCAAGGGCCAACAGTCTCGTCCCCCTCACCTTCTCCAAGCAACTGGCAATTAACACCACCGCCACTTACACTCATTGTTCCTCAAGTCCGGACCAACCTCTTTGAATTATTATCAACCACTTCACCATCTCTAAGCTCGAAGATTTACCCCCTTCCTTAGAAAATCATGGCATTCATTCAAGCATACGCACTCCCCCGCCCCACCTCCTCTCCCCTTTAATGTAGCTACATAAGTCTAATCTGTCTATCTATGAGTAGATTCTCCTTTTGGTATCTCACAATTTCACAGTGCCTCAAATCACCATCTACAATCATCAAATGAACCCTTAGGTTTTTGCGGCATTGGATTCCCACCAATGTTTGTGTTACTCAAGCCGACATTCTCGCTTCCACTTCGTCCACATCTGCTCATGCTGATGCTTCTCCCTAGGACGGAACACTCCCCTACCGATGTATTTCGACATCTCACAGCTTTGGCAGACCACTTAGTCCCGTTCATCTTCGACACAAGAGCACTTGATCGGTGAGAACCACTTCACATCGTCTTTACCCAAGCTCGAGTAGACTAGTTCCTAGCATTATTAAGCACCTCTTTAACGATGAGCAAGGAAATGCCATTGGGACCCATAGGAATTGTGGGGGTCTCAATTTCCATCCTAACAAGCACCAAATGGTTATCTATCGCTCTACTAATAAGATTTTCCTTGAGGATGACAAACTCAAATTATGTGTGGCTTCCCCATAGCCTATGACTTAATAATCAAATCTATAATAGCTCGCCTCATGTGTAACCATCATAAACAGACATTAACTAAATATGCTTTTACACTCACAACTAGACCTTTTGGGATGTAAGATTAGTAATCTTATAATGTATTAAAATGTCAATGCAATTTTTAATACACTACAACATTAACTTTATAAAAGTTATTGTATCAAACTTGAGTTTGATGGCTTTCATGCACAATATGTTTGATTCAAGGTCAACTTGTCCTCACCTCTCCCCACATTACATTTACAATGAGCCTTCCCCAAGGTGCTCCATATACAAGTTAAAGTATAACATTGACTTCTCCCACACATGCACGTAGACTTTAAACTACGCATTGACTTATTCTTCCCATGACTAAAAGGAGAGAGACACGTTTCAAAGGATATCATTCAAGCATTCATATGATTTTTTTAAATATACATTGACTTTATCCTTCACATGCATGTAGACTAAAGGAAAGAGACACTTTTAAAAGTCTAGTATTAAAGCATTCATATGGATTTTAACTACTTTGAGGGATGGTTCTCTCTCTCTCTCTCTCTCTCTCTCTCTCTCTCTCTCTCTCTCTCTCTCTCTCTCTCTCTCTCTCTCTCTCTCTCTCTCTCTCTCTCTCTCTCTCTCTCTCTCTCGCATGAATCTTTGTGTATGTGCGCGCGCACGTGTGTGTGTGTGTGTGTGTGTGTGTGAGAGAGAGAGAGAGAAAAATCACTTGGCTTGTGTTCTTCCTTTTGTTGGCATTCCAAAAGGCTTATTTATGATTGTGTACAAAAGATAAAATGATTTTTTATGCTTCAAAGGATATTAATATACCATTATATGTAGTAACTAAGTTAACTTATAAGGTAGCCTTAAATCTTGTTGAAGTTTAGCCTTAAATCTTGTTGAAGTTGATATTAAACAATTGAGTATTAATTCATTAGATCACAAGCAATATACAGTTAAATTAATTTATGATAGCTGAAAATAGAAAGTAGATGGAGTGGAGAGAGAGAGACAGATAGACAGACAGACAGACAGACAGAGAGAGAGAGTGTATTTTGCATGTAGATACATGTGCGTGTATATGTTAATTATATCTACATACATACGTGTGTATGTACAATGTTTATTGTAATCCTTAGAGATAGTGAAAATTTTAAAAGATCATGTTATACTTTAAGCTCAACAACATATAATCCATGATTGGTTTGTATTATCTTTTCCATATAGGGAGATAAGCAATTATGAAGTATGACTTTCTTCTCTTTGTTGATTTTATCATGGGGTAGTGTTGGTCAAATACTTGTATGCTAAGAGAAATTATTAGCTTAAAGCCAATATATTTATTTATTTATTTATTTAATAAGTTTTCCATTTTCTATATTATCGAGTTCCATAATCTCTTATATTCAAAAATAGCAAACTATTTACTATTTTGGCATCCTTGGTGAGAGCAATATAGAAATATAGGGGCAATGGCATGCCCAAAATAAACTACTTACATATTGTGTATACGTTCTTGAATATATGTTACTTTGTAGTAGATATCCCATGATTGTGCCAAGTGGGAAAAGCCTTCTTTTTGTTACCTATTTTATCTACCATAAAATGGGTGGCATCATTATAACCCCACCTATTGAAAAGAATATGAAGAGGCACTACGTAAAAGGAGAAATATACTCTCTCTAGTGTAACAAATTCAATTTGTTTATTGGATTGGTTTAAGGTGTGTGTCCAATTTTCAAGAACTAAACTAAAAGCATATCTAAAATACTCATGAAATGGCATGGTTCTTGCTATGCTATAGGTCATGTTGCTTTAATTGAAATAGCATGCTTCTTGCTAGGCCAATTTTCAAGGCCATTGAATGGCCAATTGACTACTGAACTAAATGCATATCTAAAATACTCATGAAATAGCATGCTTCTTGGTAGGCTATAAATCATGTTGCTTTAATTGACATTGATGTTGAAAGACCATCGAAGCATTGTGTCCACTTATGTTTCATTATAGTTCTCCTAGCATGCTTCAATTACATGTGGGATATGTTTCCTTTTTCCAAATGGTATTTATACTTACACTATGTCAATACATGCATTATCATATATATGAGTAATAATGTGAGGTTGAGAATGTCATCTTCAACATCTTTATGAAGACCAACATAATGTTCAAAATTTGAAGGCTATATATTCTCTCTCACCTTCCACCCTAGGATCAAACTTTTGATGTTAGTCTTGTAGCCTTCTATTTCTTTTATAAATTTCATTTGTATGGGTGAACTGTTATCCACAAAGTGAAATTTTGTGATGGCAAGATTTTGTCCCTCCATTTCTTTTATAAGTCTTTAATGGTATGGATCCATCATTGTTGTCCCCGTAGTTAAAAACTTTCTCACTTGGTTTTGTACAGTGGTAATATTTTTCCATTTTTTAATCTTTCTTTCAAGCTGCATGTCTTCTAGGTTTTGTATATCATTAGAAGTCAAAGATCTAATGATGTCTTCAATTTTTGTCTTTCTCTTGGGGATTTTACTTAGTAATATGTGAATGAAGGGGCTTTTTATGTGAAGAAAATTTCCCTCTAAGCTTCATTCTTTGTTTGTAGGCTAGATGGTTGTTTGTAGGCTAGATGCAGTTCAAGCCTTGAACTCCATCTAGCCTATAAATAAAGAATGAAGCTTAGAAGGAATTTTTCTTCACATAAAAAGCCCCTTCATTCACATATTACTAAGTAAAATTCCCAAGCTTAGAAGGAATTGAATCACGCAATTAGTAACCTCCATGCAATTAGTGACCTACACACAAGGAGAATTGAACACAATAGGTAGATGATAAGATAGGATTGAATTCATTAAAGTTCTCCCACCCTCTGGATGGTTTCATCCACCCTGCCCCCAAAGAATCATAAAAGTGATATAGTCTCGCTCCTGTCAATTCCATTGTATTTGTTCTACTGTTCCACACAAATTAATTAAGTAGCCCTATTTCATCAAGACTGGCACAATCCATTAGCTAAAGTGAGCCATTGCAATCCTCCCATTTCTTGATTTCCTCCTTAGAATGTAGTCTTCTAAGCATCGCACTCCTCCCACATGTTGATTTCCTCCTTATAACGCAATCTACTAGGCATTCTTTTGTTCTTCCAATCCTCCACCATATTCCACTATCCTCCTATAACATCCTTAGCTTTTTAAACTCATACTCCCAAAACTGAGCATGGTCATGTGTCTCATTAGAAACATAAATTGAGAACATGAGGACCTTGAACCAATGAACTTTGCACTATTAAGCATCTCAGAGTCCCCTCTGCATCTATTCAAACATCCACCACCATCAAGCTCTTCCCAACCAAACATCGACACATCCTATACACCTCCTTGGATTATTCTAAAAAAACATTTAAAAGGCTAAAATTTTAAACAAATCTCATGTAAAATGACACTTGCCTTGCATTTTAAGGATGACAAAATGGCTATGCTTATCCAATTTGCATGCAACATTATATTCCTAGAAGCCATAGTGTATGAGCCTCCACTCAAACTTTGAGCAAACTAGGACATGCTTTTATTAATTGAAATATAACATTAAGAGCTCAACTTTTTAGGTTATTCTTTATATTGACACAATGTCTCTCATCTTCCATACCTATCCCTCCCTCTTGCATTGGGGGTGTACAAAAGTCCCATCTAACCTTGGTCATCCTTTGATAATTTTTATCTCCCCACCTAAGAAGGTTTTTAACATTGTTTTTAGTTTGTAGATCACCATTCTAGAGGGGGACCAGCATGAGAGAAATCATTGAGGGAGAAAGGAAGTGATTTAGTGAAAATTTTCTCCTTGCCAACAAGGATGGTTGGAGACCTTTCCAAGTACATATCTTCTTTTTAATTTCCTATAGAGCCCATTCCCATTTAGCCTTCATGGAATAGTGCAATCCTATGGTATTTCCTATGAGCATGAAGGGTACTCCTCTTGAGATTTCCTTACCCCCACACTCCTTTAGCCTCCTAGAGGCTAGTCCTTTGATTTTGTGCACAATATTATATTCAAAATTTTTGGACTTTAGTAAAGTCCACTTTCATTATTAGACTAAATATAAGTCCGAATTGTTTTAATATCAGTCCCATGTGGTTTTCCCTTCTCTTACAAAACAAATAATTCTTGAAATAAGACAAAATAATTAAGCCAACTAGTCTATATACCCACTTGACATATAGAATAATCATCCTCCCATTATTATATTCTTATATACAAATAAATATTGCAATGTTTCTTAAATAAGAAATCACATGCAATATTATTATACTTCACACACCCACCTGGATGGAGTGATTTTGATCATTGGACACATGAGGAGATAAGTGTTCCCTTAGAGAGGTGGTGTACATATAAACCAATAGTACTTTGATACATACTTTAGCTACGCCTAACCTTAATGATGAAGAGGAAGCAATCTCAAACATGAACTAAAGCGAGCAAGTCACAAAGAACTCAGGCATATCTCCTAAATCTAAGGATGGTAGATATACCTCTAATAGATCTAAGGATGGTAACTCTACATTAGATTGCACACATCTAGAACAATGTACAAGAAGGCCATTGGATGCAAGGTAATAAAGGACCATTGAGGCTCCACTTTTGATAAGGGTAGGTGCCAGCAAAGGAAGCAGCTAAAAATGCTTCAATGGTGGAAGGTAAAGGAAAGTCAGTGGAGATCCAAATTCATAGAATCAAACCCCAAATGCATGCCATTTTTAGGGGAGAGGGAAGTGGAGTAATGAAGGTTGTAATACCAGCTAGTGAAGTAGATGTAGTACCATCCAATGAATAGACGTACTACTAGGTAGTGAACCTACAACAAAAATTTTAGTGATAGAAACACAAGCCAATGGAACTCAAGAAGATGATGTCGAGAAAAATCATGAAGGTGAAGAGAATGTCAAATAGAGGGATTTCCATACATGTAAATTCGATTTTGAAATGAAAATACCATTTAGGTTTTTTGAATGATGTGTATGAATATTGTTGAATAGATTCTTTTTAACATTTTAATGGTGAATATTAGCACCAAGATGGTTTATCTTTACACACTGTTAAATACGTTTTTTTAATATTTTAATGGTCAGTATTAACACCAAGACAATGTGTATGTACATCACCTCTCTGAGAAACACTTATCTTCTCACAATCTGACCTCTACAGCTAACCCCATTCTCATATATGTGCTTCTACCATGTCTTCTATCAAGGAAACATGCTTTGGATGTTGATTCCACTTTTAATGTTTCTTTCTCTTGGAAAAGGAGCCCAAGAGTTCTTTGGGAAACTTCAAATGGTGGACCATCACCCCTATGCACAAATGCATCCATTATGGGTTGCAAGATTTGAATGCAAATGCCACCTACATAATTATGCTCATGTTCCAACATCATACCATCATATTCCAATCACTCCCTTGATTGTACATGCCAAACTGACAAACAATGCATCCCATTGTGCATTTGTGATAAACAATATCAATGTTGTTCTTTCTTTCCATGCCATAGGACCTTGTATGATGACTTGTATAAGCTCAACAATCCATGACACTAGAAGCCTTGTAGTCAATCAAAGAAGAACATACATGGGTTCTCCCAAGAAGCACTACACATTGCCTTAAATTTGTATCAATTCCTTGACAACGACATAGTTCAAACCATCCTCTAATAAGCAAATGTCATGGGAGGACTTGAAATTCTAGTGGTGGGCTTCAAGTTGCATTGTGCTTTTTAGGTAATTTGATTTTGCCTTTGTATACATCATCAACTTTACACAGACATGTATCTTCACTCATATATCTTTTGATGGTGCCACATTGCCAATCCGGGATTTCATCCACTTCTTGGCCTGACTCTTGTCAACTATTTTGCCTAGCCTACATGCTTTTTTCTTGTCCACTTTATATTCTTGGTCCACCAAATATTCATTTAAATGCAATAGAGACATTAATTCCTAGTACACCTCTTCATCCTTCACTACTTGGTTGACCATTTCTTTGAGGCTCTCTAGGCTTGTTCTTCGTTCCAAACAAGCATTCACCATTAACTTTAGGCTAACCACATTTTCTATCTTATCAATGTAGTACCTCAATGGCCTCCACTAGATAATATACATTGCCCTTGTGGTTTTTTTCTTCTACCTACCTTGTATTGGTTACTCAAATAATATCATATCATACTCATATGTAATGCATACATCCATATTACTTCAATGTTCACCATGAAACATGATGTATGTGTAATCCCTGTATCTCATAATGGCTCTTTTTAAATCGTAGGGGCTTGGTTGAACATTTTTCACCACACCTATCAAGAATCTCTTAAAATCAAGTCTGCCTTCCCAAGAATAGCGCATTGGGCCTCTTGCCCTTTGAAATATATGGATCCCACACCCAAAACATAGCTAAGCACTCAACCACTCGAAGTCAGTCAACTGGTCCCACTTCAACTATTTAGGATCAAAACCTTCTTGTCAAGATATCCTATAAATTCTTGGGAGACTTGGAGTTTAGAATTTGCATAACCATGGCATCTGAAATAGATATTGAAAACTAGTGAAGCACCCTCCGTGCTCTTTCCAGTCAACTAGTACAAATTATGGTCAGCGATTGTTACCCTTACTATCACACAATCTATGAGGTAAAAGGCATTGCTCGACTTCTTCCATATCTTCAATTAGAGTATTTCAACTTCTTCCATATATTTAATTATATTATGTCTAACAAATTTAGATATTCTTGACTCATCTTGTTGTGGCCAAAATAAATCTACACATAATATACTCGATAAATTTTCTTGTCCTTTTTTATATCTGACAAGAGATTCATTTGACTTGATTAGCTCCATATTTTTATTTAACTTCTCTAGGTTTTTTGTGCATCATACTTCTAACATGAGAAATGAGTCTTGAAAGCCTTTCATTTAATCTATCTCAAGTGCTATGTGGCTAAGTCCATAAATAATCTCCATCTATTGAATATTCATTTTGCTACATCACTATAATGTTGCCATGCATGCTTCACCTAAAGTAATGTGAATTTTTATGTCCTATTATTGCATCATCTCCTTGTTTCAAATATGGCTCTATGAATGTCCTCCACTCTACCATCCTCTCCAAGATAGGCACTTCTAATTTTCCCTTCAAGAGCCACCAAATTTCCCCCCAATTTAAGCTACCATATCCTCCATGCCATAGGACCTTGTATGATGACTTGTATAAGCTCAACAATCCATGTATGTTGTTCTTTCTTTCCATGCCATAGGACCTTGTATGATGACTTGTATAAGCTCAACAATCCATGACACTAGAAGCCTTGTAGTCAATCAAAGAAGAACATACATGGGTTCTCCCAAGAAGCACTACACATTGCCTTAAATTTGTATCAATTCCTTGACAACGACATAGTTCAAACCATCCTCTAATAAGCAAATGTCATGGGAGGACTTGAAATTCTAGTGGTGGGCTTCAAGTTGCATTGTGCTTTTTAGGTATTTTTATTTTGCCTTTGTATACATCATCAACTTTACACAGACATGTATCTTCACTCATATATCTTTTGATGGTGCCACATTGCCAATCCGGGATTTCATCCACTTCTTGGCCCGACTCTTGTCAACTATTTTGCCTAGCCTACATGCTTTTTTCTTGTCCAATTTATATTCTTGGTCCACCAAATATTCATTTAAATGCAATAGAGACATTAATTCCTAGTACACCTCTTCATCCTTCACTACTTGGTTGACCATTTCTTTGAGGCTCTCTAGGCTTGTTCTTCGTTCCAAACAAGCATTCACCATTAACTTTAGGCTAACCACATTTTCTATCTTATCAATGTAGTACCTCAATGGCCTCCACTAGATAATATACATTGCCCTTGTGGTTTTTTTCTTCTACCTACCTTGTATTGGTTACTCAAATAATATCATATCATACTCATATGTAATGCATACATCCACATTACTTCAATGTTCACCATGAAACATGATGTATGTGTAATCCCTGTATCTCATAATGGCTCTTTTTAAATCGTAGGGGCTTGGTTGAACATTTTTCACCACACCTATCAAGAATCTCTTAAAATCAAGTCTGCCTTCCCAAGAATAGCGCATTGGGCCTCTTGCCCTTTGAAATATATGGATCCCACACCCAAAACATAGCTAAGCACTCAACCACTCGAAGTCAGTCAACTGGTCCCACTTCAACTATTTAGGATCAAAACCTTCTTGTCAAGATATCCTATAAATTCTTGGGAGACTTGGAGTTTAGAATTTGCATAACCATGGCATCTGAAATAGATATTGAAAACTAGTGAAGCACCCTCCGTGCTCTTTCCAGTCAACTAGTACAAATTATGGTCAGCGATTGTTACCCTTACTATCACACAATCTATGAGGTAAAAGGCATTGCTCGACTTCTTCCATATCTTCAATTAGAGTATTTCAACTTCTTCCATATATTTAATTATATTATGTCTAACAAATTTAGATATTCTTGACTCATCTTGTTGTGGCCAAAATAAATCTACACATAATATACTCGATAAATTTTCTTGTCCTTTTTTATATCTGACAAGAGATTCATTTGACTTGATTAGCTCCATATTTTTATTTAACTTCTCTAGGTTTTTTGTGCATCATACTTCTAACATGAGAAATGAGTCTTGAAAGCCTTTCATTTAATCTATCTCAAGTGCTATGTGGCTAAGTCCATAAATAATCTCCATCTATTGAATATTCATTTTGCTACATCACTATAATGTTGCCATGCATGCTTCACCTAAAGTAATGTGAATTTTTATGTCCTATTATTGCATCATCTCCTTGTTTCAAATATGGCTCTATGAATGTCCTCCACTCTACCATCCTCTCCAAGATAGGCACTTCTAATTTTCCCTTCAAGAGCCACCAAATTTCCCCCCAATTTAAGCTACCATATCCTCCATGCCATAGGACCTTGTATGATGACTTGTATAAGCTCAACAATCCATGTATGTTGTTCTTTCTTTCCATGCCATAGGACCTTGTATGATGACTTGTATAAGCTCAACAATCCATGACACTAGAAGCCTTGTAGTCAATCAAAGAAGAACATACATGGGTTCTCCCAAGAAGCACTACACATTGCCTTAAATTTGTATCAATTCCTTGACAACGACATAGTTCAAACCATCCTCTAATAAGCAAATGTCATGGGAGGACTTGAAATTCTAGTGGTGGGCTTCAAGTTGCATTGTGCTTTTTAGGTAATTTGATTTTGCCTTTGTATACATCATCAACTTTACACAGACATGTATCTTCACTCATATATCTTTTGATGGTGCCACATTGCCAATTCGGGATTTCATCCACTTCTTGGCCGGACTCTTGTCAACTATTTTGCCTAGCCTACATGCTTTTTTCTTGTCCACTTTATATTCTTGGTCCACCAAATATTCACTTAAATGTAATAGAGACATTAATTCCTAGTACACCTCTTCATCCTTCACTACTTGGTTGACCATTTCTTTGAGGCTCTCTAGGCTTGTTCTTCGTTCCAAACAAGCATTCACCATTAACTTTAGGCTAACCACATTTTCTATCTTATCAATGTAGTACCTCAATGGCCTCCACTAGATAATATACATTGCCCTTGTGGTTTTTTTCTTCTACCTACCTTGTATTGGTTACTCAAATAATATCATATCATACTCATATGTAATGCATACATCCACATTACTTCAATGTTCACCATGAAACATGATGTATGTGTAATCCCTGTATCTCATAATGGCTCTTTTTAAATCGTAGGGGCTTGGTTGAACATTTTTCACCACACCTATCAAGAATCTCTTAAAATCAAGTCTGCCTTCCCAAGAATAGCGCATTGGGCCTCTTGCCCTTTGAAATATATGGATCCCACACCCAAAACATAGCTAAGCACTCAACCACTCGAAGTCAGTCAACTGGTCCCACTTCAACTATTTAGGATCAAAACCTTCTTGTCAAGATATCCTATAAATTCTTGGGAGACTTGGAGTTTAGAATTTGCATAACCATGGCATCTGAAATAGATATTGAAAACTAGTGAAGCACCCTCCGTGCTCTTTCCAGTCAACTAGTACAAATTATGGTCAGCGATTGTTACCCTTACTATCACACAATCTATGAGGTAAAAGGCATTGCTCGACTTCTTCCATATCTTCAATTAGAGTATTTCAACTTCTTCCATATATTTAATTATATTATGTCTAACAAATTTAGATATTCTTGACTCATCTTGTTGTGGCCAAAATAAATCTACACATAATATACTCGATAAATTTTCTTGTCCTTTTTTATATCTGACAAGAGATTCATTTGACTTGATTAGCTCCATATTTTTATTTAACTTCTCTAGGTTTTTTGTGCATCATACTTCTAACATGAGAAATGAGTCTTGAAAGCCTTTCATTTAATCTATCTCAAGTGCTATGTGGCTAAGTCCATAAATAATCTCCATCTATTGAATATTCATTTTGCTACATCACTATAATGTTGCCATGCATGCTTCACCTAAAGTAATGTGAATTTTTATGTCCTATTATTGCATCATCTCCTTGTTTCAAATATGGCTCTATGAATGTCCTCCACTCTACCATCCTCTCCAAGATAGGCACTTCTAATTTTCCCTTCAAGAGCCACCAAATTTCCCCCCAATTTAAGCTACCATATCCTCCATGCCATAGGACCTTGTATGATGACTTGTATAAGCTCAACAATCCATGTATGTTGTTCTTTCTTTCCATGCCATAGGACCTTGTATGATGACTTGTATAAGCTCAACAATCCATGACACTAGAAGCCTTGTAGTCAATCAAAGAAGAACATACATGGGTTCTCCCAAGAAGCACTACACATTGCCTTAAATTTGTATCAATTCCTTGACAACGACATAGTTCAAACCATCCTCTAATAAGCAAATGTCATGGGAGGACTTGAAATTCTAGTGGTGGGCTTCAAGTTGCATTGTGCTTTTTAGGTAATTT